>NC_090797.1:15825000-15885000 GCF_040054535.1 Antennarius striatus | reverse complement strand
GGTCTCTGTCCACCTGTGAGGCACCAGTCACACCTGTCCACTCGGAGGCCGTTCTTCTGACTCCGCCCGGCGACAGTGGAGGAAAGGGAGCCCATTGGTTGGTCCGTGTTCTCACTATTCACGGGAGCAGATGAATGGGTAGAGTTCACACTATTATAAGTATACATCTATCTAGATGGATGGACAGACAGATGTTTAGAGCTGGCTGCCCCCCACCCCAGCCCCCCAGTACCCGTTAGCCCCCCAGCTGGGGGGGCTCCAGCCTCCTTAAAGGTCAGCTGGTGCTCCAGGCTCTGGGAGAAGAACGAGCTTCACAGGAACCCTGAATGAGTCTGACCTACCGTGACACCAGCTGGGTGACGTCAGGCAACCGTAACCAGGAACATTTCCTGTCCCCTGTCTGCAGCTGGGCGGCACGGTGGCGCAGTGGTTAGCGCTGCTGCCTCACAATACGGCGGACCCGGGTTCGAGTCCCGCTCTGTGCGGAGTTCGCATGCTCTCCCCGTGTCTGCGTGGGTTCTCTCCGGGTTCTCCGGCTTCCTCCCACCTCCAAAAGCATGCGCTTCAGGTTGATTGGCCAGTCCCAAATTGACCATAGGAGTGTGTGTGTGTGTGAATGGTTGTTTGTTTGTTTCTATGTGGCTCCGCGGTACACTGGCGTCGTGCCCGGAGTGTCCCCCGCCTCACGCCCTGAGACTGCCAGGATAGGCACTGGCTACCCCGCGACCTGTGTTAGCGGATTAAGCGGGTTGGAAAATGAATGAATGAATGAATGTCTGCAGCTGAGTCATGGTCCTCTAATGGCGTGACATCATCACTGACGTCATGGAGACACATTAGGGTGGACGTTGGAGCCAGATGGGTTGATCCAGGTACTTCAGAATCTGTTGAAGTACTTGGACGTTCACCCAAAACAACCTGTAGGATTCACAGATTGCCTGAATGTTTGAGTCAAGTCAACAAACTTCAAGACTTGCTCCAGGACAACAGGAGGCCCAGACTGGTGTTAGTTTGATCGAGACACCTTTGGGTCACCCTGGATGAACGAGGACCTCCAGACATCTGCTCGAACATCAGTCTTGTCTTGTCTGAAGGGACGCTGAGCAGGAAGCAGGACGGCCTGAGCGCTCCACGTGACTCCGCAGCACGTTCAGACACCCGTTCCAGAAGATGGTGTTGTTGGGCAGACGGTCTCACGCTGTCATGTTCAGGCTGACCTGCAGACTGACAGGGTGACCGTTACAGCCAGACATGCCCTCAGGCAGCACCAATCAGCTTCTGGCCTTTCACTCGTAGCTCACAGCGCTGCTGATGAATGAGCACAGACACAGGATGTAGCTGGAGAACTTCTAGAATAATTATCTTCAGTATAGTTTATACTCTGACATTAAACTACCTTATATTTGTGTGACCTGTATGACTCTTACAGACGGTTTAAAGCACTCGTAAGTGTTTCTTTAATGCACTGAACTGCACTGCGTTCTGTGAGTCTTGGAACACAGCGCACTTCCGGATGCTGTCAGCCAATAGCATGAGCGTACGGTATCACGTGACTACCTACTAAAAATCTACGATGAGGTGAAGCCGGTCATCTTGAAGCGCGAATACGTGAGGGATCACTGCATCACTCCTACGTGGTGGGAGGCACACAGAGAAACTGTTGTAATTCCTACATCGTTCACCTGGTTTGGATGCAAATACCCTCAAATTAAAGCTGGAAGTCTTCATAAAGCATTGTTTGTGTCATTTCAAATCCATTGTGGTGGTGTGCAGGGCCAAAAAGAGGAGAATAGTGTAGATGTCCCAATATTTATGGACCTGACTGTATACAGTGTACTGCCACCACTAGAATACATGTTTTACATACTTCATTTTTATTCACAAGTTTTCTGAAAAATGTCACACACTTCAAAGTGGTGCCAACTGATATTGAAGAAGCGTGTCCAGGCAGGATGGAACGGGTGGAGGAAAGTGTCAGGTGTGATGTGTGATAGAAGAGTTTCAGCTAAAATGAAAGGAAAGGTGTACAAAACTGTGGTGAGACCAGCGATGTTGTTTGGTCTAGAGACAGTGTCCCTGAGGAAAAGACAGGAGACAGAGCTGGAGGTAGCAGAGATGAAGATGCTGAGGTTCTCTCTGGGAGTGACCAGGATGGATAGGATCAGGAATGAGTCCATCAGAGGGACAGCACATGTTAGAGGTTCTGGAGATAAAGTCAGAGAGGCCAGACTGAGATGGTTTGGACATGTCCAGAGGAGAGATAGTGAATATATTGGTAGAAGGATGCTGAGTTCTGAACTGCCAGGCAGGAGGCCTAGAGGAAGACCAAAGAGGAGGTTTATGGATGTAGTGAAAGAGGACATGAAGGTAGTTGGTGTGAGAGAAGAGGATGAGAAGACAGGGTTAGATGGAGGACACTGATTGGCTGTGGAGACCCCTGAAGGGAAAAGCCCAAAGAAAAGAAGAAGAAGTCCTACTAGAGCAAATGGAGCCTCCAGAAGCTCTGAAGTGGCGTGAACCAACTGGATTAAAGGCTTCAAAGCTTTATGAAGCTTCATCTGCCCATCACTAAGACCATCGAGCTTGAGCTTAACCTGCAGAGGAAGAGTCCTATGGAGAACAACCCCATCAACAAAGATCCTGAATGCCCCACAGTCCACAGGTCAAGGAAGGGACGTTCTCTTTGACACCTCGCCCCGAACCACACCCCAGACTTGGTAGGGGTTTTCTCTGGACCACTGCTTCTCAGTCTGCTTCAAACATGGAAAAACCACGTGACTGGTGAACCAGTTTAGTGCTTCATTCACCAGGTGAACCAGTTTAGTGCTTCATTCACCAGGTGAACCAGTTTAGTGCTTCATTCACCAGGTGAACCAGTTTAGTGCTTCATTCACCAGGTGAACCAGTTTAGTGCTTCATTCACCAGGTGAACCAGTTTAGTGGTTCGGATCAATAGGCAGGAATGTGAAATGCCGGTCGTGGTCATGCACATGAACACATAAGTGTGTATTTATAATACATGGACATTCATTAACATGTAATCTATATCTCTTATTGCTGTTTTGAATCCTGCAAGAATCAATAATCGTAAATCAATTTCCTATACTATAAGACAGAGCAAGGATCAACACACTGACTGAAGTTCTGTTCAGTTTTATTCATGTATTCTATACAGGAGACGTCCAACCCTTCCAGCAGACGGCGCCCTCTGGTGGCGGTAAAGCCACACTCCATGCTCTAGAAACATCCTTTAGGCACCAACGAAGAAGAAGACGGTGACGTAGACGAACACGTCACCGCTGTGGAGGAAAGATGGCGGCCGAGACAGATACGGAGCGACAGCACGACAGACCGGAGGATGCCGTGGAGACCTCGGGCTCCACGTCGCCGGGAGGACCCACGGATGACGTCATTGACTTCTTAGAGAAACACGTCGGCAGCGACGTGACGTCACTGCAGAGCGTGGGCGAGCTGCTGGAGCGACTGAAGGAGGACACCAGCATCCTGGAGGCTAAGGTGAGCCTGACGTCACACCTTACCGCCGTGACGTCACTGGTCCAGGCTGACCCGTGGTTGTGTTTGGTTCAGGTGCTGACCGCCTCCAGCTCCGGGCCCCCGAGGGTCCGTGAGGCTCTGTCCGCTGGGGAGGAGGCCGCCGGCCGCCTGGAGGCGCTGCTGCAGAGGGAGGGGCAGGTGTCTGACCAGCTGACACAGGTGCACACCTGCACGAGTAGACCACACCCACCTGATCACCTGCACGAGTAGACCACACCCACCTGATCACCTGCACGAGTAGACCACACCCACCTGATCACCTGCACGAGTACACCACACCCACCTGATCACCTGCACGAGTAGACCACACCCACCTGATCACCTGCACGAGTAGACCACACCCACCAGATCACCTGCACGAGTAGACCACACCCTCCTGATCCCCTGCACGAGTAGACCACACCCACCTGATCACCTGCACGATTAGACCACACCCACCTGATCCCCTGCACGATTAGACCACACCCACCTGATCCCCTGCACGAGTAGACCACACCCACCTGATCACCTGCACGATTAGACCACACCCACCTGATCCCCTGCACGAGTAGACCACACCCACCTGATCACCTGCACGAGTAGACCACACCCACCCGATCACCTGCACGAGTAGACTGCTCCTCTCCAGATAACCAGTTCTGGGACTGGGGGTAGTTCAGTAACCCCAACCCGGTAGACCTCATCCTACTGTACAGGAAGTCCTCAACCTACAAACACAATTGGTTCCATGAGGTTGTTTGTAATTTGAATTGTTTTTAAGTCGTTTTCAGTTATATTTCAATTAGTAAACTCCATCTGAGGTCAGTTAAATGTCTTTACTACTGTAAATACTACAGTAATGTTAGTACTACTGTAAATACTACAGTAATGTTAGTACTACTGTAAATACTAAAGTAATGTCATTACGACTAAATATTAAAGTAATGTCATTACTACTGTAAATACTGAAGTAATGTCATTACTACTGTAAATACTAACGTAATGTCATTACTACTCTAAATACTAACGTAATGTCATTACTACTCTAAATACTAACGTAATGTCATTACTACTCTAAATACTAACGTAATGTCATTACTACTGTAAATACTGAAGTAATGTCATTACTACTGTAAATACTAACGTAATGTCATTACTACTGTAAATACTAACGTAATGTCATTACTACTGTAAATACTAACGTAATGTCATTACTACTGTAAATACTAACGTAATGTCATTACTACTGTAAATACTAACGTAATGTCATTACTACTGTAAATACTAACGTAATGTCATTACTACTGTAAATACTAACGTAATGTCATTACTACTCTAAATACTAACGTAATGTCATTACTACTCTAAATACTAACGTAATGTCATTACTACTCTAAATACTAACGTAATGTCATTACTACTCTAAGTACTAAAGTATCCAGAGCCAGGAAACTGGCTCAGGATTTTAAGATTAAATTAAAGATTAAATCCACTTTATTCATCCACACAACGGGGAAATTATGTTTTCCACTCCAGTTTTTTTTTTGTACATGCATATACTGTATATATATATATATATATATATATATGTTTGTGTTAGTCAGAGTACACACAAACATCGTATACAGGCCCCTGAACACAAGACACACTAGGGGCCTGTAGGCATGCAGTTAATGACAATCAGTACAAGAGAGGTGGAGGGACGGGTCGCGACTTCGGAGTGCGCCCCAATGAGCAGCTTGTGGGGGGGGCGGCGCCTTGCTCAAGGGCGCCTCGGCAGTGGCTGGGAGGAGAGCTGACACCTCCCACTGTCAGCTCACACTCCAAAGATGTCTGGCTGGAGCGGGAATCGAACCGCCGATGGCTGGGCGCTGTCTGGTCCCAAGACGTCCGCTCTACCGCTGAGCCACTGCCGCCCCCAGTCTGGATGGGGGTGCTGTGTCCCTACAGGGTGCTTCATATCAGACTCCTATGCTCTTCGCTAATCTTGTGCAACGATGGAGCGTCTGATGTGAGGGGGGGCCAATGCCAGCCAGTGTGCAGAGGCACGAGACTGGCGTTGTTGTGAGGTAGCCTGTGATGACGCGGCAGGTGTGGTTGAGGACGTGTCTACCAGTTTGGTGTGGTGGGAGCAGCTCCAGCCTAGAGGTAGAGGCTGTAGAGGCCAAGCCCAGCTTTAATCCACTGAGGTAATGCTCCCGGGTAGAAACCTAACTCGGCCAACGTTGGTTCCTACTTCATTTGGTTCCTACAGGAGGATGACCCAGTTGTTGCTGTTGATACCAGGCACAAATATCTCAATGATTAAATCCTAGTTTTTATGTAGATTCCAGGTTCCTAACAAACGTCTTTTTGACACCTCTGTCTCTTCACGTTGGTCTTACAGCACCTGCAGGAGGCTCAGCCTTGGATGGATGATCTGGGCCAGATGGTCCACCATGTTGACACTGTGGAGAGACACACCAAGTACCTCCGCTGCCTCCAGCACATAGAGGAGCTCAGGTATGGACGTGTGTGGACAGGCAGGAGGAGGTGGATTCTGGGTAATGATGGCTGACGTGTCTGAGGTGTCAGGTGTACTGAACCTCTGAGACACGGTCCACACCTCTGATCCGTCCCGGGGGGCGTGTGTGTGCGTCTGCAGTGCTGCGGTCCAGCAGTGTCTGATGACCAGCAGTGTGTGGGAGGCCATCCGGGCCGTGGACACCATGGCGGCTCTGGACACGGGTCTGGAACAGTCCAGGTGTTCCCACCTTAGGGACTTCCTGCGGGAAACGCTCCACTTCTGGCACAAGATCATCAAAGACCGTCTGACCAGGTGACCTGGACCCCCCTCAGAAACACACACCTAATGTTCCGTCAGCTGCTGGACCTAAACTCCCTTCCTCACGTGTTCCACAGCGACTTTGAGAAAGTCCTGACCCAGCTCCACTGGCCAATCATCTCCCCTCCCACCCAGTCGCTGACGCCCACCGCCAACCAGCAGGAAGTCAGCAGCCAGCTGGAGCTGCTGGTCACGCAGCTGCTCGCCCTGCAGACCTCGTATCCTTCTGCTCACACACACCTGTGTGTGCTCACACACACCTGTGTGTGCTCACACACACCTGTGTGTGCTCACACACACCTGTGTGTGCTCACACACACCTGTGTGTGCTCACACACACCTGTGTGTGCTCACACACACCTGTGTGTGCTCACACACACCTGTGTGTGCTCACACACACCTGTGAGTGCTCACACACACCTGTGTGTGCTCACACACACCTGTGTGTGCTCACACACACCTGTGTGTGCTCACACACACCTGTGTGTGCTCACACACACCTGTGTGTGCTCACACACACCTGTGTGTGCTCACACACACCTGTGTGTGCTCACACACACCTGTGTGTGCTCACACACACCTGTGTGTGCTCACACACACCTGTGTGTGCTCACACACACCTGTGTGTGCTCACACACACCTGTGTGTGCTCACACACACCTGTGAGTGCTCACACACACCTGTGTGTGCTCACACACACCTGTGTGTGCTCACACACACCTGTGTGTGCTCACACACACCTGTGAGTGCTCACACACACCTGTGTGTGCTCACACACACCTGTGTGTGCTCACACACACCTGTGAGTGCTCACACACACCTGTGTGTGCTCACACACACCTGTGTGTGCTCACACACACCTGTGTGTGCTCACACACACCTGTGAGTGCTCACACACACCTGTGTGTGCTCACACACACCTGTGTGTGCTCACACACACCTGTGTGTGCTCACACACACCTGTGAGTGCTCACACACACCTGTGTGTGCTCACACACACCTGTGTGTGCTCACACACACCTGTGAGTGCTCACACACACCTGTGTGTGCTCACACACACCTGTGTGTGCTCACACACACCTGTGTGTGCTCACACACAAGTAACACTTGTGTCCTGACAACAGGAAGCAGCAGTGATATCAGCAGGTTATAAAGGAGAAGTTAAACTCCTCCCATTTCAGGACAGTCCGGTGGTGAATCTGGGAATACGGAGTGTTTTTACCACATTTATCTAACTACCTGTATATATATACATATACAGGTTTTAGAGTGGGACACCGTAGATGTTGTGTTTCAGTCCCTGGTTTCTTTAACGTCCCCTGAAGTGATGACGTCTTGTCTCAGAGGGCTTTGGTGTCTTCGTCCTCCAGCCAGCCTGTGTCTTCAGCCCCGCCCACGACCCACAATCCTCTCTGCCTCCCCATCCAGATCATGCTTCTGCCCCTCAGCAAGAGGTTTAGGTACCACTTCTACGGGAACCGACAGACCAACTCCCTCAGCAAGGTCAGTTCTCCTTCAGGAGAACACACACACACACACACACACACACACACACACACACACACACACACACACACACACACACACACACACAGACACACACAGACACACACACACACACACACACACACAGACACACACACACACACACACACACACACACACACACACACACACACACACACACACACACACACACACACACACACACACACAGACACACACAGACACACACACACACACACACACACACACACACACACAGACACACACACACACACACACACACACACACACAGACACACACACACACACACACACACACAGACACACACAGACACACACACACACACACACACACACACACACACACACACACACACACACACACACACACACACACACACACACACACACACACACGTCTGTAGCTCGTCAGTCAAACACTCACCCCTCGTGTGTGTGTCTGTGTGTGTGTGTGTGTGTGTGTGTGTCTGTGTGTGTGTGTGTGTGTGTGTGTGTGTGTGTGTGTGTTCCAGCCTGAGTGGTACCTCACACAGGTCCTGATGTGGATTGGTCACAGCACGACCTTCATGGAGGAGAAGATCCAGCCCATCCTGGACAGAACCGGGGCCCCCATCAGTGCCAGGGTACTCTTCTTCCTCACGGTCCCTCCTCTCACCGGGGGGGTTGATTAGTGTTTCCTGTGTTAGCCTGTCAGCTAGCTGCAGGTTTGCTCCGTTAACATCCCTTTCGGCGCGCCGCTGCCTCCCGGCCTGCAGGTGGAGCTGTGTCGAGGTCTGCTGGCTGTGGTGCAGGACAAGGTGGCCAGCGACGCCTCCAGGCTGCTCTACGACGACGGGCTCTTCTGCCACCTGGTGGAGGAGCTGCTGCAGTTTGAGAAGGACCTGCGAGGCCCCCACTCCTACCCGGCAGCGCTGCCCGGCGTGCTGCACCTCCTGCTGGACGACGCCGTCCTCCAGAAGTGGCTCGTGGTGGAGAAGAAGAGTAAGCTGATGTTGATGTCTGGTGTCCCGTGTTCTTCTACATACTAGCCTGATGTGTGGAAATGCTTGCTGACCCTGACCCTTGACCCCTGAGCTCTGACCCTGACCCTGATCCCGTACTGCTGTGTGTCTGCAGTGGCCGTGGAGAAGATGGACGCCATGCTGTCCGCTGAGGGGGCGTGGAGCTCTCAGTACAAGGACATCAGCGACATGGACGAGCTGAAGGCTCCAGACTGCGCTGAGACCTTCATGACGCTGCTGCAGGTCATCACAGGTCAGGTTTATGGTGAACCTGTGGAGTTCATCCACACACACAATAGAAAACGCGCTCGGAGACAAACGTCTGCAGCCTGGGAGGAGGTCCTGAGGCTCGTCTCTGGTCTCTGGTCTCTGCAGAGCGCTACCGGGCCTTACCCTGTCCGTCTGCACAGCTCAAGTTCCTGGGGCTGCAGAGGGAGCTGCTGGACGACTTCCGCATTCGACTCACCCAGGTAACCGTCGCCACGGTGACTCACTGAGGAGGGAAACTGATGAAGAGCTCGTCAGCTCCAACTCCCTGAGTGTCACCATGATCATGGAGATATCCAGGTCTTTCAGCCGTTTGTTGGCGCTGGGACTTCTGTCACTGTAGCTTCAGTCAGGGGAGCACGGCGGTGTCTACACCCCCACCTGACTGTTCACTCACTGTGGACCTGCTCAAACCCAGTGGACCAACACCAGAGTACATGGTTTGGTCCATGTCCTCTGCTGGACATGGACCAGCAGAAGTCCATGTCCAGTCCACCCTGGACTTCCAGCAGTGTGGATTCTGTCTCTCTCCACTCCTCCTCCAGACCGTCGGTTTGTGAGTGAAATGCTAAATTTCCTTCATTATGACTTTGGCCCAATGAGCGATGGTCCAGTTCTGAGCCTAAGTTGAGTGTCTTGTGAGCCTGTCTGTGGTTCTGGACCAGCTTGTTGAGACTCTTGTAGTCCATTTCCTGGACACGTCTGTGTGTGGAGGCTCTTGATGCTCTGACTCCAGCCTCAGTCTACTCCTGGTGAAGCTCCTCCAGGTTCTTGAATCATCTTTGCTGGATGATCTTCTCAAGCCAGAGGTCCTCCCTGCTGCTCGTGGACATTTTCTACCACATTTTGTCCTTCACTCGACTTTCCATGAACAAGCTTTGATCCAGTTCTCTGCTGTGGCTTCGGGTTCTTGGGGGGGTTTGTGGAGGACTGTCCAGTCACCACGGTTTGGTGTGTCCTGATGATGAGGATGATGATGCAGCTGCTGTGTTTCAGGTGATGAAGGAAGAGTCTCGCTGCCCACTGGGTTCCCGGTACTTTGCCATCCTGAACGCTGTTCACTACATCTGTACCATCCTGGGCGACTGGGGCGACAACGTGGTGTGTACCCACTGGATGTGTGTGTTACTGGGTCTGTGTGGGTCTTCAGCGTACATAAATCGTGTGAACATAGCGAGGCTCATATCCTGCTGCTGTGTGATTATGGTCTGTCAGCACAGTTTGAAATATTGGCAACAAAGAAATTTAGACACAAATTGTGTGATTTATTGAATCAAAGGAGTGAAAGCTCCTGGGGGGCTCTGGAGGCTACAGGGGAGAACAATCTGAGCGTCTACAGAGCGACCCCTGACCTTCTGGTAACCAACATGTGTTCACACCTTCCTGTGGTCCATCTCCAGTTCTTCCTGCAGCTGCAGCAGGCAGCAGTCTCCCTCGGTGAGTACCTGATCCTGGGGGGCCTGGGGGCGATGGAGATGGGTCGCCTGGCCTCTCTGGAGGGTTCTCTGTTTGAAGAGCTGCTGGCTCTGCTGGACCGTCTGAAAGGAGACATGATGGGGAGGCTGCTGGACTGGACCATGAGAGAAATCACAGAACGGGCGAAACCGTACTGCCAGGAGAGGTGAGACACCGACGTTCATCGTCTGACGGGAACCAACAGTCGGGGTCAGATCGCTGGGGGTCCATATCCAGACGATCCAGTGATCCCTCGTTATCACGGCTAATGTGTTCCAGGAACACCCCCAACAGCAACATTTTGCGATACAGCAGCAAACTGTTTACGGTAATTTAAACGTTTCTGAACCCCCCCAAACTGATATTAAACCACCGTCTGTGTTACCTTTAAAACACCCTGATAGACTGCACTTTCGAATGCCGTCAGCCAATAGAATGCGCATACGGTATCACGTGACTACCTACTAAGAATCAGCGATGTGGTGAAGCCACGCGTGTTGATGCGCGAATGCACGAGGGATGACTGTTTATAAAACCAGAACAGGTGTGATGCAGGTGGACCTCATCCTACCAACACGTGGTTCAAGCTTTAATCCACTGAGGTTTTCCACCTCGCACTGATGTCACTTCCTGCTCATCACAAGTCAGACACGCCCCTTTATGTTTGATGACTCTGTTTGATTTCAATAAGTTTGTCAGTTAATCCACCAATAGTTAACATCAACTAGTAAACATTCACAGTTCAGCGTCAGTTAATGTTTCCAGGCAGAAACCTGACCCCAAAACATTGGTTCCTACATCATTTAGTTCCTACAGGAGGACAACATTGGTTCCTACATCATTTAGTTCCTACAGGAGGACAACATTGGTTCCTACATCATTTAGTTCCTACAGGAGGACAACATTGGTTCCTCCATCATTTAGTTCCTACTGGAGGACAGCGTTGGTTCCTACATCATTTAGTTCCTACAGGAGGACAACATTGGTTCCTACATCATTTAGTTCCTACTGGAGGACAGCGTTGGTTCCTACATCATAGAATGTGTTGACGGCTGACAAACGACTGTCAGATGGACGGAGCACCAGCGGCTGACGTTCTGATGTTGGTCTGGTCTCGTTCTCCAGAGACTTTCTCTTCTGTTCCAGTAGCTTCTGATACATGTTCTTGTTTACTTTCCCTCTCTTTGGTTTTCAAGGTGGCTGTCCCTACCATCCCAGCAGGACCAGTTCATCATGACCCTGTCCAGTTCGGCATGTCCCATGATGCTATGTGTGAGGGACAGACTGTTGAACCTCCATCAGGTCCTCAGTTTTCCTCTGTTCCAACTGGCCTGGCAGGGTCTGGCTGAGAGACTGGATCATTTCCTGTACCAGGAAGTAAGTGTTCAGTGGAACCCGTGTGGGCTTCGTTCTCCACTGCTGCACTCAGCATGATGATGTCATAGGGGCAGGTTTCTGTCCCTATTACCCTAAAAACGAGTTCCAACCAGTCACATTAACTCACCACAATCAAACTAAGAACACAACCAGGTCCAGACCAACACCATGTGATCGCTGACACACAGCCAGGAGCAACCGTCCATGGCCTCCTCACTGCTAGCAATAAACAGCATGGAGGAACAGGTTCCACACCTGGGGGAGTCTGTTTGTCACTCAGGTTAGCCCCAGTCCATTCTCAGAAAACCAAATCAGGACTTTAAAGACTTTAGGTCAACAGTGGGGAGCAATGGACATGAGGGACGGATTAGAGACAGTGGTGAGGACAGTGGTGAGGACAGCCATGATGGACGGATTAGAGACAGTGGTGAGGACAGACATGATGGATTAGAGACAGTGGTGAGGACAGACATGATGGATTAGAGACAGTGGTGAGGACAGTGGTGAGGACAGCCATGATGGATTAGAGACAGTGGTGAGGACAGACATGACGGATTAGAGACAGTGGTGAGGACAGCCATGATGGATTAGAGACAGTGGTGAGGACAGACATGACGGATTAGAGACAGTGGTGAGGACAGACATGATTAGAGACAGTGGTGATGACAGCCATGATGGATTACAGACAGTAGTGAGGACAGATTATGGATTAGAGACAGTGGTGAGGACAGCCATGACGGATTAGAGACAGTGGTGAGGACAGACATGATGGATTAGAGACAGTGGTGATGACAGCCCTGACGGATTAGAGACAGTGGTGAGGACAGACATGATGGATTAGAGACAGTGGTGAGGACAGACATGATGGATTAGAGACAGTGGTGAGGACAGATGATGGATTAGAGACAGTGGTGAGGACAGACATGATGGATTAGAGACAGTGGTGAGGACAGACATGATGGATTAGAGACAGTGGTGAGGACAGACATGATGGATTAGAGACAGTGGTGAGGACAGACATGATGGATTAGAGACAGTGGTGAGGACAGACATGATGGATTAGAGACAGTGGTGAGGACAGACATGATGGATTAGAGACAGTGGTGAGGACAAAGATGATGGATTAGAGACAGTGGTGAGGACAGACATGATGGATTAGAGACAGTGGTGAGGACAGACATGATGGATTAGAGACAGTGGTGAGGACAGACATGATGGATTAGAGACAGTGGTGAGGACAGTCATGATGGATTAGAGACAGTGGTGATGACAGCCCTGACGGATTAGATGCAGTGGTGAGGACAGACATGATTAGAGACAGTGGTGAGGACAGAGATGATGGATTAGAGACAGTGGTGAGGACAGACATGATTAGAGACAGTGGTGAGGACAGACATGATTAGAGACAGTGGTGAGGACAGAGATGATGGATTAGAGACAGTGGTGAGGACAGAGATGATGGATTAGAGACAGTGGTGAGGACAGAGATGATGGATTAGAGACAGTGGTGAGGACAGACATGATGGATTAGAGACAGTGGTGAGGACAGTCATGATGGATTAGAGACAGTGGTGAGGACAGAGATGATGGATTAGAGACAGTGGTGAGGACAGTCATGATGGATTAGAGACAGTGGTGAGGACAGAGATGATGGATTAGAGACAGTGGTGAGGACAGTCATGACTAGAGACAGTGGTGATGACAGATGATGGATTAGAGACAGTGGTGAGGACAGTCATGATGGATTAGAGACAGTGGTGAGGACAGAGATGATGGATTAGAGACAGTGGTGAGGACAGTCATGATGGATTAGAGACAGTGGTGATGACAGATGATGGATTAGAGACAGTGGTGAGGACAGAGATGATGGATTAGAGACAGTGGTGAGGACAGACATGATGGATTAGAGACAGTGGTGAGGACAGTCATGATGGATTAGAGACAGTGGTGAGGACAGAGATGATGGATTAGAGACAGTGGTGAGGACAGTCATGATGGATTAGAGACAGTGGTGAGGACAGAGATGATGGATTAGAGACAGTGGTGAGGACAGACATGATGGATTAGAGACAGTGGTGAGGACAGAGATGATGGATTAGAGACAGTGGTGAGGACAGTCATGATGGATTAGAGACAGTGGTGAGGACAGCCATGATGGACGGATTAGAGACAGTGGTGAGGACAGACATGATGGACTAGAGACAGTGGTGAGGACAGACATGATGGATTAGAGACAGTGGTGAGGACAGAGATGATGGATTAGAGACAGTGGTGAGGACAGACATGATGGACTAGAGACAGTGGTGAGGACAGTCATGATGGATTAGAGACAGTGGTGATGACAGATGATGGATTAGAGACAGTGGTGAGGACAGTCATGATGGATTAGAGACAGTGGTGATGACAGATGATGGATTAGAGACAGTGGTGAGGACAGCCCTGACGGATTAGAGACAGATTACCTCAGAGTGTCTCCTAGGTCTTGTCCTGACGCTGGAGCCACAGCGCCACACAGGTGAAGGTCAGTGCTGGACAGTGCTCTGGTCCCACCCGGCTGATGAAGGGGTCTTTCAGTGACGGGGTCAGCCCCCAGTGAAACCCCTTGTGTTCGTTTGGCAGCAGCTGACAGCACAGGAGACGAGGCTGGGTGCTAACCTGCCCCCCCCCGCAGTCTCCCATTGAAAATATGTGAAACATAAAACACGATGGAGGAGAGCTGCAGCAGCTGGGACCGTAGGTCAGGTAGGAGGTAGGGCTTCTGACAGCCCTCAATGCCACCTGGTTCCAGCTTCACAGACCTTACTGACACGACCGGGTCAACATTAGCGTGGTCTGGGCGCCGTTTTCTGTGGCGTTTGGGTGTCAGGGTTTGGAAATCATTGTGTTGTTTTTATTTCTGTCCTACGGTTCATGTAGGTCAGGGTGGCGCTGCTCCTACTGTGGTCTTCTGCTGTAGTCTACTGTTTAACGCTCTGATTGTGAACATGTTCACGTCTCTGTCAGGTGATCCTGTCCAATCATTTCAGTGATGGAGGCGCCGCTCAGCTGCAGTTTGACACGAACAGGAACCTCTTTCCTCTGTTCGGTCACTACTGCAAAAGACCCGAGAACTTCTTTAAACAGTGAGTGTGTGTAAACCATGGTGATGCACAACGTGATGTTCACATGTACCACCTGTTCCTCACCACAGGGTGTGCACATGTGAGTGGATTATAAATCAGCTTCACGTCTACAAATCTCCTCACATTTCTGAAGTTGCCTTTAAAAGATCAGTAGTCAATTCTTTTGCTTTCAGTCCTTCACAACTTCCCTGGTGCTGAATTCACTCCGTCCTCCATGTCTCCTGATTTCTAATGTGTTTGCTCTGCAGCGTGAAGGAGGCCTGCATCATCCTGGGTCTTAATGTGGGCTCTGCCATTCTGCTAAGGGATCTCCTGAAGGAGTCACAGGACACCAGGAACGACGGGGTGGCTGCCGCAGACCCTTCTCCAGAGGCAGCGCTGCATGAGTTGGGGGTTTTCTGTTTGTCACCTAGTGACGTGTCGATCCTCCTGAGCCTCAGGGCCTCCTGGCCTGGATGGTGAAACCGTTCAGCAATGACTGGTAGCTTGATGCTAGCTCAAGATTCTTGTTCCTGTTTTGTTATTAACTTTATTCTGTTTTGTTGCCACTGAAAAATTTATGATATCAAATAAAACATTAATTGAATACAGTGTCAGAGGTTTGATTGTGTCCAGGAGACCAGGTGGAAAGGTAGCAAGGCTAGAAGTTTAGGAGCAGGGTTCAAGTTGTTCTATCATGGTGTAGATGGGAAGAGAAATGGAGGAGGAGTTATCTTGAAGGAGGAGTTTGTTAGGAATGTCCTGGAGGTAAAAAGAGTGTCAGATAGAGTGATGAGTCTGAAGCTAGAAATAGAAGGTGTGATGTTCAATGTTGTTAGTGGGTATGCTCCACAGGTAGGATGTGAGCTGGAGGAGAAGGAGACATTCTGGTTGGACTTTGATGAAGTGATGCAGAGCAGACCTAGAAGTGAGAGAGTTGTCATTGGAGCAGACTTCAATGGACATGTTGGTGCAGGAAACAGGTGATGAGGAGGTGATAGGCAGGTTTGGTATCCAGGAGATGAATGAAGAAGGACAGATGGTAGTTGACTTTGCAAAAAGGATGGAAATGGCTGTAGGGAATACTTTCTTCCAGAAGAGGCAGGAACATAGAGTGACCTATAAGAGTGGAGGTAGGAGCACACAGGTAGACTACATCTGGTGTAGACGGTGTAACCTGAAGGAGATCAGTGACTGTAAAGTAGTGGTAGGTGAGAGTGTAGCCAAACAGCATAGGATGGTGGTGTGTAGGATGACTCTGGTGGTGAGGAAGATGAAGAGGACAAAGGCAGAGCAGAAGACGAAATGGTGGAAGCTGAAAAAGGAAGAGTGTTGCAGGACTTTTAGGAAGGAGTTAAGACAGGCTCTGGGTGGTCAGGAGGTGCTTCCAGATGACTGGACAACTACAGCTAATGTGATCAGGGAGACAGGTAGGAGAGTACTTGGTGTGTCATCTGGAAGGAAAGTAGATAAGGAGACTTGGTGGTGGAATGAGGAGGTACAGGAGTGTATACAGAGAAAGGAGAAGAAGAGTGAGGTTTCTCCTCCTTTTGGTGAAGCCGAAAGGGGGGGAGTGTCAGAGGTTTGATTGTTTATGAACCAGACAGTTCACACCGTTCACACCACACAGTTCACACACACCTTGAAAAAAGGAGTATTTCTATGAAATATTTCACTTTGAATTATAAAGATAATTTAGGTAATTTAAATTTTATGATGATATTGCAAGTTTAGTGCGATTGCAATTAAAATGTATCCCTATTTTAATCCCCGCGGTGCACTGGCGTCGTGCCCGGAGCGTCCCCCGCCTCACGCCCTATGCCGCCGAGATAGGCTCCGGCTCCCCGTGACCCGCTGCGGCGGATGTAGCGGTGGTGATGTGAAGATGGCTAGCTGCTTTAATCCAGGGACTGGTTGGTTTGTCATCTAGGATCTTAGAACCTGACGTCAGGTGATGGAGTGGTCTTATCGTGAACATGTGGGTCATGTGATCACTAGACGACTTCATGGCGGCGTTAGTTTTAGGGAGCGTTGTTCTGTCCACCTTGGAGACCAAACCTTCTTGTGGACTGACCCTGGGGGGACTGGACCTGTCCCGGCTGACAGGGAAAGGTTCCAGCTAACAGGTGTCCGGATTAGAGCCTTACTGCGTTCATCACACCCGTGAAGCCTTATAGCGTCCGTCATTCCGGTCAGAGGTCGGATTACTGTAGTTCAACACTTGCCTCGGTGGGGGGCGCTGACGTCCCGGAAGCCGGAAGTCCGCCCGCTGTTGAAAAGCGAAGAAGAGGAGGCCGGAAGTGGCTTTGAGCGGCTCTGCGGACGAAGAGCGACCGACCGACCGTCACCATGTCGGCCCGGAACCCCGGCATGAGGCTCGGTGAGGAACCCGGTTCGGTTCCGGTAGAGCCGGCACGTGACGGGCAAAGGCACGTGGGTCACGTGTTACGTCACATCGCGTGCGTTTCGTGACGTGTCATTGCGTTGTGTCCGATCGGATGGTCTCCACCAGTGACGTGCGGTCAGGGGGCGGGGCGTCACGTGACGTCACGAAAGAAAGAAACGAAAATAGAAGAAATAAATCAAACGTTTATATTTATCCAGGGGTGTCTATTATATATATATATATATATAAAAGTTATATATAAAGTTATTTTATATCTAACGTCACCAGTTTGACGTTATTTTGACTCAAAATCGCTGAATTTTCACATTTACCCCTGAGGGCATTGGAGGGGACGGGGGTAGAAAGGCAGTCGGTCCTGATGATATACCTGTAGAGGTGTGGAAGTGTCCAGGAGAGGTGGAGTAGAGTTTCTGACTGGGTTGTTCAACAGGATCTTAGATAGTGAGAAGATGCCTGAGGAATGGAGGAGAAGTGTGCTGGTGCCCATTTTAAAGAACAAGGGAGATGTGCAGAGTTGTGGCAACTACAGAGGAATAAAGCTGATGAGCCATACAATGAAGTTATGGGAGAGAGTAGTGGAAGTTAGACTAAGGGCAGAAGTGAACATTTGTGAGCAGCAGTATGGTTTCATGGAGGAGAAGCTAGAGAGGTGGAGGTTTGTCCTGGAAAGGAGAGGAATGAAGGTTAGCCGCAGTAAGACAGAGTACATGTGTGTGAATGAGAGGGACCCAAGTGGAAGAGTGAGGTTAGAGGGAGAAGAGATCAAGAAGGTGGAGGATTTGAAGTACTTAGGGTCAACAGTCCAGAGCAATGGAGAGTGTGGAAAAGAGGTGAAGAAGCGTGTCCAGGCAGGATGGAACGGGTGGAGGAAAGTGTCAGGTGTGATGTGTGATAGAAGAGTTTCAGCTAAAATGAAAGGAAAGGTGTACAAAACTGTGGTGAGACCAGCGATGTTGTTTGGTCTAGAGACAGTGTCACTGAAGAAAAGACAGGAGACAGAGCTGGAGGTAGCAGAGATGAAGATGCTGAGGTTCTCTCTGGGAGTGACCAGGATGGATAGGATCAGGAATGAGTCCATCAGAGGGACAGCACATGTTAGAGGTTCTGGAGATAAAGTCAGAGAGGCCAGACTGAGATGGTTTGGACATGTCCAGAGGAGAGATAGTGAATATATTGGTAGAAGGATGCTGAGTTCTGAACTGCCAGGCAGGAGGCCTAGAGGAAGACCAAAGAGGAGGTTTATGGATGTAGTGAAAGAGGACATGAAGGTAGTTGGAGTGAGAGAAGAGGATGAGAAGACAGGGCTAGATGGAGGACACTGATTGGCTGTGGAGACCCTGAAGGGAGAAGCCCAAAGGAGAAGAAGAAGAAGAAGAAGAAGAAGACCTCTGAAATCCTGATCAGAGACCTGTGGCGACTCATTGATTACCATGGATTGATCAATGACTCCACTAGCTGTGCTGGTAGCTAAACAGACCATAATGCTATCTCTCTATACGTCACTATTAAAATGTTCAAACACGTTTGATCTATGAACTAAATTCCTATAATTTAGCTAATGTATATAATGTAGTGTTTTTTAGTCAACAACTCCATGTGTGTAACGTCTCTCTGGAGTTGAGCGGTCCTGAAACCGCTGGGAAAAGGCATGAAGTGAGGCACGCAGTTCTCCTGCCTCATGGTAGGGGGCGCTGGTGACAGTAAACTACAGCCATACATTTGCCTTGCCTCACTATAAAAATGGAGGATCACATATTTCAACTCAAATTTTTTTGCTGCTTTTGTTCAGAAGGAGCGGCGCACAGATTTAATCTATGAGTTAACGTAACATCAACAAACATGTAGGAAACAAGACACGTATGTTTTAGTCAAAGGTGTTTATTTGTGTGTAAATTATTCTGCTCTGAGACTTTAAAATAACCCACTCACTGTTGATGATGAAATGGTGAATAAACTGTAGGTTCATGTGTTTGTAAATCTGATTATGATGAAGTCAGTGCCCCCCCAGCCATGAACGTCACCGCACGCCACTGGTCGCCACTGATGGAGGCGTGTGTGACCCACCGTGTGACGGAAGCGTGTGTGGTTGTGTCACAGGTGTAGTCAGTTCCAGTAGGAGGTGAGTGACCCCCAGTGTGTCAACGTCTGCTAGAACCAACAACCTGCTGCACACACCCCCAGAGACGGGCAGGAGTCAAGTGTGTGTGAAGCATCAGAGCTCTACACACCAGTGTGTGTGTGTGTGTGTGTGTGTGTGTGTGTGTGTGTGTGTGTGACTGCTGCAGTGTAACTGATAACTCCTGACTGTCCCACTGATTGGACACGAGTGCTGCTGTTTCACGTGTTTGAAGCAGCGCTGCTGCTGCTACCCCCGGGGGTGGGGTGGGGGGGGTATGGGGGTAGAAGCAGGATGTTCATATCAGCACAGTGTCAGATTGATGTCAGGTACGCTGAAGAACGAGCGACCGTCTCACACCTTTATTTACACGTTCCCAAAGTCAGAGGGACGTCAGGAAGGATGTTGTGTGTCTGATGAGTCTGGACAGGAAGCTGTTACTATGAGGGACCAAGTGCACTATGGGTAATTGTGGACATAATTACAGTACATTATTGTTGTACATGTGTCTGTGCTGAATGACACACAGACGAATGCGTGCGCCTGTGCCTCTTGACAGGTCTAGGTCATATGACAGGTTACCAGCCGTTACCCCTAAATTAAGCGCCCACAACTGCCCCAGTGTTCTGGATTAGAGTCAAGGCAGATTATCCTGAGACCCTAAAAGTGTCTTAATCCCTGCTTCCATTTCTACCTCCCGTCTCTGTGAAGTGGGATTTTCTGCAGTGACTAAAGAAAACCAAACTGGAGTCGACCGGAGGTCTGAACACACGTCAGGTGTCATTGTCTCCGTTACCCCGAGATCAGAGGCCCCCCACCACTGATTCATTATTTGTAATGATTATTATTGATTGATTGTTCACCCTTTGATTGATAACGATCAATATTTCTCCTACGTTGAATGAACTGATTTTGAATCGCTATATTTAAAATAAACCTCATCAGTTCAGTCACTTCAGTCGAGCTTTTAATATCATTATTCTTTACGATAATTTCGTTCACAGAGATGTTGATCAATTATCAATTTATGAACAAAAGGTTGTTGGTGTCTGCCTTTACGTCAAACCACTGATTTATGATCAGACTCCAGCTGTCTGGTGTGTTAACGGTTATCCAGCAAAGGAAGACCGTCAAGAAGATCCTGTCTGAGATGAAACCGGTCCGAGGAGCTGAGGAGGCTGGGCACCGCTGCTCTACATCTCTAGTGTCCGTTGCACTAACTTGTTGACTTTCTCGCTCCTCTATGTGGTTGCCATGGCAACAGACCTGCAGTGGGTGTCGAGGGTCAGAGTGAACACACAGGCCGTCCTGAAGAGAGCCCAGCAGATCCAAACACACAAGATCCCCAAAAACCAGTGGCAGGTAACGCAGCTGTCACACGTTAGGTCACTGACACACACACAGCAGTCACATCTTAAAACACTGTGTGTGTGTGTGTGTGTGTGTGTGTGTGTGTGTGTGTGTGTGTGTGTGTGTGTGTGTGTGTGTGTGTGTGTGTGTGTGTGTGTGTGTGTGTGTGTGTGTGTGTGTGTGTGTGTGTGTGTGTGTCCGTCCTGCAGGCTGCCTGGCTGCTGAGGGCCATCACCTGCATCGACCTGACCACCCTGGCTGGAGACGACACTCCATCCAACGTCCACCGGTTGTGTCTGAAGGCCATCCAGCCGGTCCGCGCCGACCTGCTGGAGAACATGGACATGCAGGACAAAGGTGTGCTGCTGCTGACACGCGTGTGGGCTCTGATGTGTTAGATTAGACACAGACCGTGTGGAGGTCTGTCCAGTTAGCAGAACCACCACTGGAGCTCCAGTTCACCACTCACACCCCCTACAGGCTGGGGCTGGATTTGGACATCTTGTCTAGAAGTTGGCCAACCCACACTTTCCTTAACAACAACAACAACAAACAAAGGAATAGTAATAATACTAATGATAATAATATATTATTATTATTACTAATTCTACTATAGTAATAACAGAATTGTACCGGTGGTCAGGAGACGCTTGTTGACGGACTGCTCTGTCTTGAATCCAGCCAGCAGGTGGCGACACACACTAGTTAGTGACTGTGTCTTCATCTCTGCGTCCTTTCAGGCGTGACCACAGCAGCAGTGTGTGTCTACCCGTCTCGTGTGGCTGACGCCGTGGCTTCGCTAAAAGCTGCTAACTCCAGCCTGCCGGTAGCCTCAGGTGAGCCCCTGGAGCTGGATCCTTCCATGTGAGATGATGATGTGATGGTAATCCACTAGTAATGTCTTGACCCGTTGAACTGGTGTGTTCTCCCTCGTCTCCAGTGGCCACTGGTTTCCCAGCAGGCCAGACGCCTCTGGAGACCCGCCTGCAGGAAGTGCGCCTAGCGGTGGCTGATGGGGCGGCTGAGATTGACATAGTGATCAACAGGACGCTGGCCCTCACGGGCCAATGGGAAGGTGAGCAGGAGTCGGGACGGGCCCCTGTTAGCAGGGATAGCTTCTCTGCTATCCAGCTAACTCACAAACCAGATCACACATTCTCCTGAAGCTAGTGGGACGGTTGACCGTGTAGCTGAAGGAGTCCCTTCCCTTCTGGAGGGGATCCAGACAAAATGTCATCCATGTGTTTTTAGACGTTTGACTAACTTGAAATCAGCCGTTTTCTAAAACAGTCCAAGAAACGAGAAACCGTTGGTCACCTGATAACGTGGACTACGTGTTTCCTGTCCTCTACAGCCATGTACGATGAGATCCGTCAGTTTCGCGAGGCCTGTGGCGACGCCCACATGAAGACCATTTTGGCGATTGGCGAGCTGGGCACCTTCACCAATGTCTACAAAGCCAGCCTGGTTGCCATGATGGCGGGTCAGTCTGGGTTCTGTTGGGTCTCTAATGGTCTCAGTTCATAACCCTGGAGAACGTGTTTCCACAGGAACAACTGACATTTCCCAAATCTGATTAATGTCCGGCGTCCTGGGCTGGTTGTCAAAGGAGCACCTGAACGTGTTGCTTGGTGCCCGCCCTTCATCCAGTCATTCAAACCATTTATTCTGTCTCCATCAGGACCGTCAACCAGAACATTAGGAGATAACAAACCCTCTCGTCTTCCTCCACCTAAACAGAAGTGAAGCTTCCTGTTTAGTCCAGCTGTTCTCACCGCATGTGCTGCTGCACTAGTTTTAGATCCTTCTCCATTAGATTTATACAGGGTTTGTGTGTGTAGCGTGTGACGACTGATGTGTCATTGTGTGTGTAGCGTGTGACGACTGGTGTGTCATTGTGTGTGTAGCGTGTGACGACTGGTGTGTCATTGTGTGTGTAGTGTGTGACGACTGGTGTGTCATTGTGTGTGTAGCGTGTGACGACTGGTGTGTCATTGTGTGTGTAGCGTGTGACGACTGGTGTGTGATTGTGTGTGTAGCGTGTGACGACTGGTGTGTGATTGTGTGTGTAGCGTGTGACGACTGGTGTGTGATTGTGTGTGTAGCGTGTGACGACTGATGTGTCATTGTGTGTGTAGCGTGTGACGACTGGTGTGTCATTGTGTGTGTAGCGTGTGACGACTGGTGTGTCATTGTGTGTGTAGCGTGTGACGACTGGTGTGTCATTGTGTGTGTAGCGTGTGACGACTGTGGTGTGTCATTGTGTGTGTAGCGTGTGACGACTGGTGTGTCATTGTGTGTGTAGCGTGTGACGACTGGTGTGTCATTGTGTGTGTAGCGTGTGACGACTGGTGTGTCATTGTGTGTGTAGCGTGTGACGACTGGTGTGTCATTGTGTGTGTAGCGTGTGACGACTGGTGTGTGATTGTGTGTGTAGCGTGTGACGACTGGTGTGTCATTGTGTGTGTAGCGTGTGACGACTGATGTGTCATTGTGTGTGTAGCGTGTGACGACTGGTGTGTCATTGTGTGTGTAGCGTGTGACGACTGGTGTGTCATTGTGTGTGTAGCGTGTGACGACTGGTGTGTCATTGTGTGTGTAGCGTGTGACGACTGGTGTGTGATTGTGTGTGTAGCGTGTGAGGACTGGTGTGTCATTGTGTGTGTAGCGTGTGACGACTGGTGTGTGATTGTGTGTGTAGCGTGTGACGACTGGTGTGTCATTGTGTGTGTAGCGTGTGACGACTGATGTGTCATTGTGTGTGTAGCGTGTGACGACTGGTGTGTCATTGTGTGTGTAGCGTGTGACGACTGGTGTGTCATTGTGTGTGTAGCGTGTGACGACTGGTGTGTCATTGTGTGTGTAGCGTGTGACGACTGTGGTGTGTCATTGTGTGTGTACCGTGTGACGACTGGTGTGTCATTGTGTGTGTAGCGTGTGACGACTGGTGTGTCATTGTGTGTGTAGCGTGTGACGACTGATGTGTCATTGTGTGTGTAGCGTGTGACGACTGGTGTGTCATTGTGTGTGTAGCGTGTGACGACTGGTGTGTCATTATGTGTGTAGCGTGTGACGACTGGTGTGTGATTGTGTGTGTAGCGTGTGACGACTGGTGTGTCATTGTGTGTGTAGCGTGTGACGACTGGTGTGTCATTGTGTGTGTAGCGTGTGACGACTGGTGTGTCATTGTGTGTGTAGCGTGTGACGACTGGTGTGTGATTGTGTGTGTAGCGTGTGACGACTGGTGTGTCATTGTGTGTGTAGCGTGTGACGACTGATGTGTCATTGTGTGTGTAGCGTGTGACGACTGGTGTGTCATTGTGTGTGTAGCGTGTGACGACTGGTGTGTCATTGTGTGTGTAGCGTGTGACGACTGGTGTGTCATTGTGTGTGTAGCGTGTGACGACTGTGGTGTGTCATTGTGTGTGTAGCGTGTGACGACTGGTGTGTGATTGTGTGTGTAGCGTGTGAGGACTGGTGTGTCATTGTGTGTGTAGCGTGTGACGACTGGTGTGTGATTGTGTGTGTAGCGTGTGACGACTGGTGTGTCATTGTGTGTGTAGCGTGTGACGACTGATGTGTCATTGTGTGTGTAGCGTGTGACGACTGGTGTGTCATTGTGTGTGTAGCGTGTGACGACTGGTGTGTCATTGTGTGTGTAGCGTGTGACGACTGGTGTGTCATTGTGTGTGTAGCGTGTGACGACTGTGGTGTGTCATTGTGTGTGTACCGTGTGACGACTGGTGTGTCATTGTGTGTGTAGCGTGTGACGACTGGTGTGTGATTGTGTGTGTAGCGTGTGACGACTGGTGTGTCATTGTGTGTGTAGCGTGTGACGACTGATGTGTCATTGTGTGTGTAGCGTGTGACGACTGGTGTGTCATTGTGTGTGTAGCGTGTGACGACTGATGTGTCATTGTGTGTGTAGCGTGTGACGACTGGTGTGTCATTGTGTGTGTAGCGTGTGACGACTGGTGTGTCATTGTGTGTGTAGTGTGTGACGACTGGTGTGTGATTGTGTGTGTAGCGTGTGAGGACTGGTGTGTCATTGTGTGTGTAGCGTGTGACGACTGGTGTGTGATTGTGTGTGTAGCGTGTGACGACTGGTGTGTCATTGTGTGTGTAGCGTGTGACGACTGATGTGTCATTGTGTGTGTAGCGTGTGACGACTGGTGTGTCATTGTGTGTGTAGCGTGTGACGACTGGTGTGTCATTGTGTGTGTAGCGTGTGACGACTGGTGTGTCATTGTGTGTGTAGCGTGTGACGACTGATGTGTCATTGTGTGTGTAGCGTGTGACGACTGGTGTGTCATTGTGTGTGTAGCGTGTGACGACTGGTGTGTCATTATGTGTGTAGCGTGTGACGACTGGTGTGTCATTGTGTGTGTAGCGTGTGACGACTGGTGTGTCATTGTGTGTGTAGCGTGTGACGACTGGTGTGTCATTGTGTGTGTAGCGTGTGACGACTGGTGTGTCATTGTGTGTGTAGCGTGTGACGACTGGTGTGTGATTGTGTGTGTAGCGTGTGACGACTGGTGTGTCATTGTGTGTGTAGCGTGTGACGACTGGTGTGTCATTTTGTGTGTAGCGTGTGACGACTGGTGTGTCATTGTGTGTGTAGCGTGTGACGACTGATGTGTCATTGTGTGTGTAGCGTGTGACGACTGGTGTGTCATTGTGTGTGTAGCGTGTGACGACTGATGTGTCATTGTGTGTGTAGCGTGTGACGACTGGTGTGTCATTGTGTGTGTAGCGTGTGACGACTGGTGTGTCATTGTGTGTGTAGCGTGTGACGACTGATGTGTCATTGTGTGTGTAGCGTGTGACGACTGGTGTGTCATTGTGTGTGTAGCGTGTGACGACTGGTGTGTCATTGTGTGTGTAGCGTGTGACGACTGGTGTGTCATTGTGTGTGTAGCGTGTGACGACTGGTGTGTGATTGTGTGTGTAGCGTGTGAGGACTGGTGTGTCATTGTGTGTGTAGCGTGTGACGACTGGTGTGTGATTGTGTGTGTAGCGTGTGAGGACTGGTGTGTCATTGTGTGTGTAGCGTGTGACGACTGGTGTGTGATTGTGTGTGTAGCGTCTGACGACTGGTGTGTCATTGTGTGTGTAGCGTGTGACGACTGATGTGTCATTGTGTGTGTAGCGTGTGACGACTGGTGTGTCATTGTGTGTGTAGCGTGTGACGACTGGTGTGTCATTGTGTGTGTAGCGTGTGACGACTGGTGTGTCATTGTGTGTGTAGCGTGTGACGACTGTGGTGTGTCATTGTGTGTGTAGCGTGTGACGACTGGTGTGTCATTGTGTGTGTAGCGTGTGACGACTGGTGTGTCATTGTGTGTGTAGCGTGTGACGACTGATGTGTCATTGTGTGTGTAGCGTGTGACGACTGGTGTGTCATTGTGTGTGTAGCGTGTGACGACTGGTGTGTCATTGTGTGTGTAGCGTGTGACGACTGGTGTGTGATTGTGTGTGTAGCGTGTGACGACTGGTGTGTCATTGTGTGTGTAGCGTGTGACGACTGGTGTGTCATTGTGTGTGTAGCGTGTGACGACTGGTGTGTCATTGTGTGTGTAGCGTGTGACGACTGATGTGTCATTGTGTGTGTAGCGTGTGACGACTGGTGTGTCATTGTGTGTGTAGCGTGTGACGACTGGTGTGTCATTGTGTGTGTAGCGTGTGACGACTGGTGTGTCATTGTGTGTGTAGCATGTGACGACTGTGGTGTGTCATTGTGTGTGTAGCGTGTGACGACTGGTGTGTCATTGTGTGTGTAGCGTGTGACGACTGGTGTGTCATTGTGTGTGTAGCGTGTGACGACTGATGTGTCATTGTGTGTGTAGCGTGTGACGACTGGTGTGTCATTGTGTGTGTAGCGTGTGACGACTGGTGTGTCATTGTGTGTGTAGCGTGTGACGACTGGTGTGTCATTGTGTGTGTAGCCTGTGACGACTGGTGTGTCATTGTGTGTGTAGCGTGTGAGGACTGGTGTGTCATTGTGTGTGTAGCGTGTGACGACTGGTGTGTCATTGTGTGTGTAGCGTGTGACGACTGGTGTGTCATTGTGTGTGTAGCGTGTGACGACTGGTGTGTCATTGTGTGTGTAGCGTGTGACGACTGGTGTGTCATTGTGTGTGTAGCGTGTGACGACTGGTGTGTCATTGTGTGTGTAGTGTGTGACGACTGATGTGTCATTGTGTGTGTAGCGTGTGACGACTGTGGTGTGTCATTATGTGTGTAGCGTGTGAGGACTGGTGTGTCATTGTGTGTGTAGCGTGTGACGACTGGTGTGTCATTGTGTGTGTAGCGTGTGACGACTGGTGTGTCATTGTGTGTGTAGCGTGTGACGACTGGTGTGTCATTGTGTGTGTAGCGTGTGACGACTGGTGTGTCATTGTGTGTGTAGCGTGTGACGACTGGTGTGTCATTGTGTGTGTAGCGTGTGATGACTGATGTGTCATTGTGTGTGTAGCGTGTGACGACTGGTTTGTCATTGTGTGTGTAGCGTGTGACGACTGGTGTGTCATTGTGTGTGTAGCGTGTGACGACTGGTGTGTCATTGTGTGTGTAGCGTGTGACGACTGGTGTGTCATTATGTGTGTAGCGTGTGACGACTGATGTGTCATTGTGTGTGTAGCGTGTGACGACTGGTGTGTCATTGTGTGTGTAGCGTGTGACGACTGGTGTGTCATTATGTGTGTAGCGTGTGACGACTGGTGTGTCATTGTGTGTGTAGCGTGTGACGACTGGTGTGTCATTATGTGTGTAGCGTGTGACGACTGGTGTGTCATTGTGTGTGTAGCGTGTGACGACTGGTGTGTCATTGTGTGTGTAGCCTGTGACGACTGGTGTGTCATTGTGTGTGTAGCGTGTGAGGACTGGTGTGTCATTGTGTGTGTAGCGTGTGACGACTGGTGTGTCATTGTGTGTGTAGCGTGTGACGACTGGTGTGTCATTGTGTGTGTAGCGTGTGACGACTGGTGTGTCATTGTGTGTGTAGCGTGTGACGACTGGTGTGTCATTGTGTGTGTAGCGTGTGACGACTGGTGTGTCATTGTGTGTGTAGTGTGTGACGACTGATGTGTCATTGTGTGTGTAGCGTGTGACGACTGTGGTGTGTCATTATGTGTGTAGCGTGTGAGGACTGGTGTGTCATTGTGTGTGTAGCGTGTGACGACTGGTGTGTCATTGTGTGTGTAGCGTGTGACGACTGGTGTGTCATTGTGTGTGTAGCGTGTGACGACTGGTGTGTCATTGTGTGTGTAGCGTGTGACGACTGGTGTGTCATTGTGTGTGTAGCGTGTGACGACTGGTGTGTCATTGTGTGTGTAGCGTGTGATGACTGATGTGTCATTGTGTGTGTAGCGTGTGACGACTGGTTTGTCATTGTGTGTGTAGCGTGTGACGACTGGTGTGTCATTGTGTGTGTAGCGTGTGACGACTGGTGTGTCATTGTGTGTGTAGCGTGTGACGACTGGTGTGTCATTATGTGTGTAGCGTGTGACGACTGATGTGTCATTGTGTGTGTAGCGTGTGACGACTGGTGTGTCATTGTGTGTGTAGCGTGTGACGACTGGTGTGTCATTATGTGTGTAGCGTGTGACGACTGGTGTGTCATTGTGTGTGTAGCGTGTGACGACTGGTGTGTCATTATGTGTGTAGCGTGTGACGACTGGTGTGTCATTGTGTGTGTAGCGTGTGACGACTGGTGTGTCATTATGTGTGTAGCGTGTGACGACTGGTGTGTCATTGTGTGTGTAGCGTGTGACGACTGGTGTGTCATTGTGTGTGTAGCGTGTGACGACTGGTGTGTCATTGTGTGTGTAGCGTGTGACGACTGGTGTGTCATTGTGTGTGTAGCGTGTGACGACTGGTGTGTCATTATGTGTGTAGCGTGTGACGACTGGTGTGTCATTGTGTGTGTAGCGTGTGACGACTGATGTGTCATTGTGTGTGTAGCGTGTGACGACTGGTGTGTCATTGTGTGTGTAGCGTGTGACGACTGATGTGTCATTGTGTGTGTAGCGTGTGACGACTGGTGTGTCATTGTGTGTGTAGCGTGTGACGACTGGTGTGTCATTGTGTGTGTAGCGTGTGACGACTGGTGTGTCATTATGTGTATAGCGTGTGACGACTGGTGTGTCATTGTGTGTGTAGCGTGTGACGACTGGTGTGTCATTATGTGTGTAGCGTGTGACGACTGGTGTGTCATTGTGTGTGTAGCGTGTGACGACTGATGTGTCATTGTGTGTGTAGCGTGTGACGACTGATGTGTCATTGTGTGTGTAGCGTGTGACGACTGGTGTGTCATTGTGTGTGTAGCGTGTGACGACTGATGTGTCATTGTGTGTGTAGCGTGTGACGACTGGTGTGTCATTGTGTGTGTAGCGTGTGACGACTGGTGTGTCATTGTGTGTGTAGCGTGTGACGACTGGTGTGTCATTATGTGTGTAGCGTGTGACGACTGGTGTGTCATTGTGTGTGTAGCGTGTGACAACTGGTGTGTGTCATTGTGTGTGTAGCGTGTGACGACTGGTGTGTCATTGTGTGTGTAGCGTGTGACGACTGGTGTGTCATTGTGTGTGTAGCGTGTGACGACTGGTGTGTCATTATGTGTGTAGCGTGTGACGACTGATGTGTCATTGTGTGTGTAGCGTGTGACGACTGGTGTGTCATTATGTGTGTAGCGTGTGACGACTGATGTGTCATTGTGTGTGTAGCGTGTGACGACTGGTGTGTCATTGTGTGTGTAGCGTGTGACGACTGGTGTGTCATTATGTGTGTAGCGTGTGACGACTGGTGTGTCATTGTGTGTGTAGCGTGTGACGACTGGTGTGTCATTATGTGTGTAGCGTGTGACGACTGGTGTGTCATTGTGTGTGTAGCGTGTGACGACTGGTGTGTCATTATGTGTGTAGCGTGTGACGACTGGTGTGTCATTGTGTGTGTAGCGTGTGACGACTGGTGTGTCATTGTGTGTGTAGCGTGTGACGACTGGTGTGTCATTGTGTGTGTAGCGTGTGACGACTGGTGTGTCATTGTGTGTGTAGCGTGTGACGACTGGTGTGTCATTATGTGTGTAGCGTGTGACGACTGGTGTGTCATTGTGTGTGTAGCGTGTGACGACTGATGTGTCATTGTGTGTGTAGCGTGTGACGACTGGTGTGTCATTGTGTGTGTAGCGTGTGACGACTGATGTGTCATTGTGTGTGTAGCGTGTGACGACTGGTGTGTCATTGTGTGTGTAGCGTGTGACGACTGGTGTGTCATTGTGTGTGTAGCGTGTGACGACTGGTGTGTCATTATGTGTGTAGCGTGTGACGACTGGTGTGTCATTGTGTGTGTAGCGTGTGACGACTGGTGTGTCATTGGTGTGTCATGGACCCAGTCTTGGATTGTGAGGGTGATAATGACGCCCCCCCTATTAACCTGTGAGCCTGGCTCCCCCTGCCAGTCCCTAGATGTTTATGGTTACAGATGTTGGAATACTAACTAGATAAACAGCTGTTTCTTTGGGTGTGTGTGGTAGTCATACTGGATCGGACATTACCCGGGTCAGCGAGGTCTGTTGGTTGGAACCCAGACCAGTTAGATGAAATGGGCTACTAACATAAAGGACCAGGGTGGATAATCTGGGGCGGTTGGAATGCTGCCATATGAGTAATCCAAGAGAAGGGAAGATCATGAACCAACTAGAAACCCGGAACCTCAGAGGAACGCCCCAGCTGAGTGGTGAAGTACCTTCAGAACATCTGCTCCAGGATGTGGGATGTTGGACTGAGGACAGTCCTGGGCAGTAACAGTAATCCATGAGCTGTGAGGTTACAGGATGGACATGAAGTATATGAGGCGGTACTCCCCATGGAAGTTCTTACTGGTGGATGTCTTGGGGGGGCGACCTGACGGCTCGTAGAGGTGCAGGTCATTAGCTCGGTCATCTTTTTTTTTACCTACCAGTTTTCCATAAATGACTGGACGATTCTTTAGAGAGTTAGCATGCGTGTAGATCTTGTTGTAGTTACACTGGTTACATGTACAAGTCAACACAGGTGACTGTCCTGGTGTAGTTCCTGCTGTCTGCCACGTCATGGCGCTGCTGCCCATCTTTTCTTTTGATTCGTTGCGCTTCCCCTTCTCCTACACACACACACACACACACACACACACACACACACACACACACACACACACACACACACACACACACACACACACACACACACACACACACACACACACACACACAGTATGCTTAACTAGCCATCACATAATAAGCAGATTACAGACCCAAATTGTCACGGGTGTGATAACGATGGTTATTCAGACGCAGGACTGTTGTCACTGCGCTCACTCCTTAATCTCTCCTTGTTCCTCTGAATTGAGGATGAGATTTCTGAAATTGAATGATAATTTCACCTATTAATCTGTGATGCAGGCTATTTTACTCTGCTGTTCTCTGCCAGTATCCCCCTGCCCACGCAAATGAATAGAGCTTCATTACCGCCACCCACATTTAATAACCATTATCCATTATCTAGTAATTAAGACTCCCCATAAGGAATCTTAAGGATTATGCCAGTGTGAGGACGACGGGAGAGACACGAAAAGACCTGACTGGAAAAATACATAGAACACGTCGTTAATGAACTAGAAAATGTTCATCTTGCTCTGTTCAGTAATGAACAGTCATTATCCACCAGGGAGGCAGGAGGGCTGATGGTTTTTTCCCCTTCCTGCAGCCCAGTTTGTGGGTAATCTATTAAAGAGCTTCATTTCATCTTCTATTTTTATCAGGAAAGCTGATAAAACATAATTGGCTGTAAAGGAAGGGAAGGAAAAATGAGGGCTTTTATTGATGAGCGTGCAGCTGCCCTGTTAGCCATCAGCAGCATCTGTTCCTGTCTAGTGGCACCCGGCTGGGGTAATAATACCCCGTCTACACCCAGACCCATTGCGCCACTGACTGCCTCCCTACGTTAACGCCGGGTCGTTTGGAATGAGAAACGTTGGTCTGGTGATCAGCGAGCCAAATGTTGTGACCACGGGCTGAAGACCTTCTGTCGTCCTCAGGTTCAGACTTCATCAAGACGTCCACAGGAAAAGAAGCTGTCAATGCTACGTATCCTGTCGCCATAGTGATGGTCAGGGCCATCCGGGACTACTACCTGAGTTCAGGATACAAGGTAGGGCACTTTTGGCTGTCTGTAAGTATCTTGTCTCTCACTGTTGCACGTCCTGTTAGAGCGCCCCTTGGTGGCCGTTGGGTCGTGAAAACCTGGAGGTTAAACGCAGCGCGGTTAAACAGGGTTCAAAGCGTGTGAGAAAAGTAGTGTCTTGTAGTCTGGATGTTACAAATTTTATTCACAATAATCATCTGACACCTGATTGGTCGCTGCCATCTGTTGTGTATTTGGTGTATTTGTCCATATTTTAACATAAAGCCAAATTATACAAAAACCACAGTAACGATTCTGTTTGACGAATGAATCAGTCCCACGTTTTGACATCATCCACACCCACCGGTCCTACTGCTACACACACTGCAGTCATTTGATTTGGGGTCCAAAGACAATCCAGACATGAATTGATAAGTTCCTAACTTTTTGGTAATGACGGGTCTTTTCGTAAAGCGGTTGAGTCGTCATAGTGACGAACACCGTGGTTAAATGAAGGGTAAGACAGTCTGTTGTCTCAGGTGGGCTTCAAGCCGGCAGGAGGGATCCGAACAGCTCAGGAGTCTCTGCTGTGGCTGACCCTGATCCAGGAGGAGCTGGGGCCCAGCTGGCTTGGCCCTCAGCTGTTCCGACTGGGGGCCAGCAGCCTGTTGGCGGACATCGAGAGGCAGGTGGGTGCCCAGCACACAGAAATTCTTCCTCATCATCATTTATCTGCAAAACATCTTTCATTTGTCATTGTGTTTCAGATCTACCATCATGTGACTGGATGCTACGCAGCCCACCATGAGCTGCCTCTCGCCTGAACGGGTCCGACCCATGAACACCTCAGGCAGCCAGACCAGAGTCCAAATGTGCCTTTAACAAATGATTAACATAATTAGAAATTCTGTACTTAAATAACAAATAAAAATATATATTAAGACATTACTATCAACAGAATCAAAAATGATCGGATTGACCAAAGCGCCGAATCTTACCTCATCTCTGGAGTGATTGATAGTTATTGACCTGTCCTGAGTCATATTTGATTGTCCACCTGCACAAGGGTGTTGTCATCCCTAAGGGGGAGTTCTTTCAGGCTACGGTAGCAGTGTGTGGTAATGACCTGGCTCAGAGATACACACTGAAAGTTCCTCAAAAGCTGTTGAAGTCAGCTAGCATTTGGCTAACTAGTTAGCTCTCCTTAAAGAGCGAGAGAGCATGTTTAATCTTTTTCACAGTTTCTTCTGAGTGAAGTGCTATATTGATGTAGGTTAGTGGACGCAGATTAAGTAGGGACGGCGCCCAACAGTTCCATATACAATACTCATCCTGTTTGTCTTAGCACTTACCGGGAACTGTTAGCTGCTTTCCGGCGTTAGCTTGGCTGTTGTTAACTATCTCACTGTCCGTGACGATTGATGTGAAATACAGCTTTAATTACGTCCTGTCAAACATCGTTTGTCGTCTCCACTGATTTTTGTCCCACCTGCAAACACTGTGTTTTAAAGTCTTTGCGATGTTTACTGGTTGCCTCAGTAGGATCAACCCAGGTAGGGTTCACATAAGCTACGGAGTCACGTTCGTCTGACTGAGGAATCTCGTTATTAACGAGAGACAAACACGAGGAAAACGAGTGAAATACGTAGTAACTAAGTTACTGACAGAAAAGTTCCAGACTGTGGCGAAGTGGGAGGTGTCAGCTCACCTCCAGAACACTGCCGAGACGCCCCTGAGCAAGGCGCCGTCCTGTCAGGGTGAGGCGTGTCCACACAGGTGATGGAGTGATGGATTAGTCCTGCTTTGGCGAAGGCATGTAGATCATGTGAAACCAGCCCACTGCCACTCCATCAGACACGGGCTGGACGTGGAACACGCGTGATGGGTTCCCCAGGACGTCCACTCAGATCCACGAAGCCCTTCCCCCAAAACAAACCACTTCCTGTGAAGCGCTGAACTACGACACCGTGGACTTGGTGTTTCATCCAGGAAGGGGCGCCACAGATGATTAGAATTGATTTCAGTCATCAGTCAATTACATCTGATCAAAAGACAAGGGAAAGCATCAGTTTCATGTTAAATATAAAGAATGTAGAATAAATGAGTAAAATAAACTGACCTTCTGGTAGATAACTGCTGAGTCGACTCTTTTCCACGGCTGTGTATGAATCAGTGCTGATTAATTTCTTTAATAACCGTGATCCATAAAACTGCTGGCGTCTGGGGCGGGTTTGATCTTTCAAACATTCATTCTATCTCTTCTCACCACAAGGGAGCTTCTGACCAAGGTCAGCGCTCAAAGACAGGGTGCACCATGGGAAATAAGCCTGAGAAAGTAAATGTGGGCCTCACCCTTTGGTGGGATCAGTGGCATCAGACGGATGGAATGAAGTGGGAACGCATCTTAAATGGTAGGTAAATGTAACGCCATTGGTTTCAAACGGGTCGTCAATGTTTGTACTCGATTACTTTCCCTTTGGATATTGACAGGTGTGAGTGGGTACCTAAGGCGGGTACTCAGGTGTGAGTGGGTACCTGAGGCGGGTCCTCAGGTGTGAGTGGGTACCTGAGGCGGGTCCTCAGGTGTGAGTGGGTACCTGAGGCGGGTACTCAGGTGTGAGTGGGTACCTGAGGCGGGTCCTCAGGTGTGAGTGGGTACCTGAGGCGGGTCCTCAGGTGTGAGTGGGTACCTGAGGCGGGTACTCAGGTGTGAGTGGGTACCTGAGGCGGGTCCTCAGGTGTGAGTGGGTACCTGAGGCAGGTCCTCAGGTGTGAGTGGGTACCTGAGGCGGGTACTCAGGTGTGAGCGGGTACCTGAGGCGGGTCCTCAGGTGTGAGTAAACCCTTCCTGGATGATGCAGCCTCACCCCGTAGGACCCCTCCACCAGTACAAACGGGGTGGACTCAGGGAGGTGGTGGGATTTCACAGACAGATGAGGTGGACCACTACATCCAGCAGCAGGGAGACGATCAACTCTACATGTCTCTACAGACAGACCTGCTTTAGGGTAACAGGGGTAATAGTTGGTTGTATAATAATAATGCACCTTCAGCCCAGTGGTAACACGACCACAGAGGCAGACGCCATTCAGAGCCGACGAACACAGAGCCAAAGAAATCCCTGCCAAACGATCACGGACACAGTAATTGTTTGCAATAAGAGACCTCAACGGAGCCCCCAGAGCTCTATCTGAGGCTTTTGAAGGGAGTGTTTGACATTGGAGAAATCCAAGGGTGGGGTGTGAACAAGGGGCTGTTAAAATGAAGAAACATGGAGTTCATCTCATAAATTATAAGGAGTGCTTTCAAGATGCCGTGCATTTTGGGAGAATAAACTGAGGTGTGTGCAGGGGAGGGGGGAGGGTCCTTCAGCGATGGAAGACCTGAATGTGTGCACTTGAGATCACTAAAAACGAAGCAACAATGAGGCCGGAGCTGTAGGTCGGACTGAACCGAGCCATTCAGAGAGGACCTTGTCATTGTGACGCCACAAAGACGAGCTGCAGAAATAAAAAAAGCACTTAGAGACCTGAAACACTTTGAATTTGTCCTTTGATGCCTGCGGTTGTCCAACCACATGCAACACATCATACGTGATTCTGATTGGCTGCTGCCTTTTCCCTTCTCTAAAATGAGTCAAAGAAATGAAGGCTTATCATTTTTTATGTTGATCTTAATGGAAAATGTGGAGCAGTCACAGACAGCTTAGAAGGAGAACATCAGTAGGCCTGGTTTCTGCCCTCCGGTCCTCCTCCAGGTAAACTTGACTCTATTCCTTTCCTCCTCCTTCCACCATACACTCGTCATGCAGCTGTAATCGTGCCTTGAATTCACCAACTACATGATGGTGAACATGTATGAAGACAACAACCCAGGATTCGGTGAACACAGCCTGACTTTCTGGTCCCCAGTTCAGCTCCTGCATCAAACGTTCTAACTATAACCATGAAGACACTGACTCAACCTGGTCTATCTGACTCTCTCTCTGAACCTGCCCTTATCTTCATTTTATTTCTATTCCACCCAACCGGTCGAGGCAGATGGCAGCTCAAAAGAGTCTGGGTCCTGTCCGGAGTTTCTTCCTCAACGAGGGAGTTTTTCCTCGTCACTGTTGCTCATGTTCTGGAGGGTTCAGTTGGGTTTCTCTGTCTGTTAAAGCACTTTGAAATGTCTGCTGCCATGATTAAGCTCTATATAAATAAAACTTGATTGATTGATTGATTGATTGAACTCATTGCTTTAGTCTGTGATCCATGGGAGTATGTTTTTGAAGTAGGACCATCACACACTTATGGACAGTAGGCTCACAAATCTACTGCTGTTTTGAGTTTAGAACAAGCTCTATTTTCACACACAATCAGACACAGTACGGTGTGGTTGAATTTGTAGGCTGCTCAACGGTAGGTCAGCATGTGAACTGAGGAAACTGGGGCTAGAACCACTGATCTTCGATGAATGGATGTCATAACTGTGGACAGCTCAGAAACCGGTCAGCTATACAACAGTAAAAGTTGCTTATTTAAGATTAAAAGTCCCAAATCATTCTGTTGGCTCGAGTCGCTCGCAGCACAATGCTGATTGGCTGCTGTAACCCTGGACTGGAGCTGAACAGAAAACACATGATGTAATGGTCCCAGCTGCCTCCTGAAACCCTCCTGAAACCCTCCAGACAGCTCATCCCACTGAACAGATCCAAGGTTCCATTCCACCAATGTGCTGCATCTCTTCACACCTAGTTTGGTGGCATTGTTATTTTTCGTGTGTCACCATTCTCCCATAAAATGCAAATGAGTGTAATTTCAAATGACAATGAAAGTAAACTTCTTTTCTGAGTTGTGTGCACCGGGTTCCCTGTGGGGGACAGGGAGCCCAGAAAGCCCTGCTCCAATTCTGTCATCGTCAAACTTTTGACACAACCGATTGTTCCGTGGCTTTGGTTGAGCGATACAACTGGTAACAGGGTCCCAGTTCCTCCACGTTCATTTGTTAAAAGAAAGCACAGACATGTATTCCTTAAAGAACTGCTTGCCACTGCTTCTGCTAAATATTATAACATTCAGGCATTGATGTCTTTTGTTTTTTCCTTTTTATCACCAGTTATCCACAGGAGGCCTTTACCTTTACCACTGAGCCTCATAGCAGCATCTCAGAAATAATTTAAGTAGCCCCTTAAAAATACTCAGACACGTTTGAAGACTTCAGATTCCAGATCAAGGTTTTGGTTTGTCTCCAGTCAGGGTGGTGACGGCTGACTGCCACCATCTCCGCTCTGACAGCTCCTGATGATCATACGCTGTTGTGTTGAAAGGCCTGTCCTGGATTCCCCAGATCTCCTCACAGAACACATGTCTGCGTATTTACCAGCATGTGGCTGAACACAGACTGTCACACTGAATGATGTTCTCTGATGACAGAGGAACACAATGAGCTGAGACCGTCCTGCCACCACAGCAGACTATCTAATGCGTAGAAGCTAAGGACCAAGTCTAGCTCTTGCTTCCTGGATACCTTTGTTTTAAACTGACGCAAGCTGCTCTAGCGTGAGGCCAGGTAACACACACTACTAATACCCCAGAGGGATGAGAGTCAGCCCACACAGAGGGAAACGTTTCTCACACTTTTCGTTTCCTTTCCATGGCACATAAATGTGGGCCCCAACCGACATTTCACAGAAAAGAACTTCCTTAATTTCATCAGCAGTCCTGACTGACAAGTATCATTACGGATAAAATTATCTCCATAATTACCCTGTCCAGAGGAGATTTATATCCTCTTGTGAGGGCGAAGAGGGTCCACTAACTGAACTTTGGGTACAGTGCTTTGTTCAAGTCGTTCCCTCTGAAGCGCTGCTGCCCCCCCGCTGTGGACGACTGGGGTGTGGCCTGATCGCCCACAGGCGTCAGTCCAGTCCCGTCCAGCGATGACATCCAGGACGAAGGCCTGAAACACAGACGCTGTGGCTGCTCAGGGCGGCGCGTCGTGCACCATTAGCCCTCACCCACGTTAATGTTCACATTAGTGTCAGGAGCTCTGTGTGAAGCCACAAGGAAAGGGTCGTTTCACGCCAACGACCATCTGTGACCACCGCTTACTGAAAAGATTTCCTCCAAAAATCCATCTGAAATGAACGACCAGAGAAAAGTGGATTCAGAAAATATGGACAGTGATAACAATGGAATGTGTGTGGATCCTGTTTAATGGTTGGTGAGGCCTGTCCTATGACAGTCAGAATGAAGTCAAGGCTAAAGGTAACAACCACAGCACCCCCAGTGGAATGTTGTGACGCTGCATGATGAACCGTCTCTAAGCCAACCAGTGTGTTTTCTCTAACATTGATGCTTTCTTCCTTCTCCAGCGCTGCAGCCTCCTGCTGCATGAAAGCTTCTGCTCATCTGTCATGTGAACGTGTAACGGACTGATCACTCCGTTTCTGCACAACGCTTTAATCTACAAAACAAACCTGTATCACCAGTTGCAGCCCAGTGTAATCTACCAGGGTGGAAAGCACACCTGTGAAGGGCGTCATGCTGTGTGGACACAGCCCAGTTCTAACGGGACTGGACAGCTGGAGCTCTGATTAGCACACCAGCTACTGTGTGTCTAAAAGTAATGCTGCATTATTAAAGGACATAAGACAAGAGATGCGCTGGGGCTCAGGAGGGGGAGCGCTGCTGACCCCCCGGTAGTTATTAGGTGTCCTTGAGGGGCATCGAGGGCGACTGTCCCACTGCTGTGTGAATGTCCAGGGGGAATGTTAAGATCCTTCAGTGAGTCCAGGAACGCAGTGCACTTCAGGAAGCTGTCAGCCAATAGCATGCGTGTACGGTATTACATCACTACCTACTAAGACTCCACGATGTGGTGAAGCCGGGCATCTTGAAGAGCGAACATGTGAGGTATTACTGTAATCAGTATGTGGGTACACTCCTGACAAATAACAAACACAACAGGGACCATTCTGTACCTAAACATCTGTACGTAATCAACCACACTGGTCAATCCTCCCTTTCTCTCTCTCCTATCCCATAATAATCATTCAACTCAATAGAATGCCTTCCTAAAACGTGGATGTAGACACGGTGATGAGCCGCTTTATCGGCGGTTGGTGTAAAGAGATCGCCCGCAGGCCTGAGCCTAATGACCAGCTGTGTGGCGTCATTAAGACTCTAAAGCAACTGCTAACCCTTAATGAGCCTCTTCATTAAGAACTGTTTGGAGGGGTGGGGGGGGGGCAGGCAGGCCCCGCCCACCGTGGACAGCAGGACAAATGAGCTGTCACAGAAAAAAAGGACAAGTGGGCATGAGAGTCGCTCAAACGTCCTTCCATCTGTCCATCCATCTTCTTGAAGACGAGACGACTGTTCATCTCGTCTTCAGACGCTTTTCCACCTTGCAGGTCACGTATGATGCTAGAGCCTATCCCAGCTGGGTATGGGTGTGGGGTGGGGTACACCCTGGATGCGGCGCCAGCGTATTTTTGAGACAAATATCAATTATTCAGTGTGATCTGTTGGAACCAAGAGGGGTTCATCTTACTTAATTTACACTGAGCAGAGTTGAACTCAGTTGTTATTTTGGCTTTTATGTAAGGATCACAGATAAACTGTTGAGGAACAGTAGATACAAAATACTAAGATAGAGGCAGCACCATGATTTATGGGTGGGGGCTGGGTACAGTTCCCAATTGGAGGTAAATGTTAAATGATAATTACAGAGACCAAGTTTCACTGCTTTGTGTACAACATAATGCATAATGCATGTGATAACCTCCTACAGTAGAGTTGTTCTTCATCACCAGTGACGGTCAACGTCACCCCTCCACAATACATTCAGTAATTTTTACATTAGAGAAAATCCTGAACCTGATTTTCTCAAATAAAGTTCATGGATTTTTTTCTTGAATTTCTTTCATGTCAGTTTAGAAAATGATGAATGTTTGGACACTTTTCTAGTGCGACTGATCACATATTGTGTTTAAACAACATTCACCTAATTTATTTAAAGCTCCTGCACCAATCCTGTATCACATTGCAGTGATATGTATGGGCTCTTCATTTTTCTTCATGTTGTTATAGTAAATATGGTGCCAATATTAGGATTATTACAAATAGTACTGTTTTGTTGTGTCGCTGTATGAGTCAGAGAGGGTGGGGCCCTCATTGACCAGCCACCACTGTTAAAGTCGTAATCCTGCTATTCCAAAGACACTGTGTACCCTGCACATCTATGAATTCACCAGTACTCACTTGGTTCCACAGACGTTAAAGCTCCCATTTTATGCTTTTTTTAATTTATGTCATCCAGCTGCCAGATGTCCAACTACACTGTATTTGAATTGTCCAACTACACTGTATTTGAAATGTCCAACTACACTGTATTTGAAATGTCCAACTACACTGTATTTGCTAGCTGACTTCAAACTGATCCGTGGTCCTCAATATCTTTGATTGAATGTGGTTAAAATCCCTTCCGTTCTGAAAAGCTCTGTGTTAATGGGTGGGAATCTGAGCTCTCTCTATCAACAGTACCTCCATCCCTCCCCCCTTGCGTTCACGGGTGTTTTATTTACACCCTCCAAGTGAACGCATGCGCTACTGCTACTGATCATCGATAGTCTGGAACTTCATTAACTTTCAGTAACATTGTTGCGACGTATTTTGCTCTTATTTTTCTTGTGTCTTTCACTCTTGTTTTCAATGATATAACTGTTGAAAAAACCACACATTGTTACCAAATGGGATAGAAATCATTGGAGGAGATAACAGGAGATAACAGGTGACTGGTGATAGTGAATCTCTGTTAGGCTGTAGATAAAGGCTGAGGCTGTTTGTTAATGAGCTGTGTAGTCGCTTTGGGTACACACAGCTCTCAGATCTCTTAGAAGAGCTAAAGCCGTCTATATACGTCTACATCTGACCTGTTTATGTGGTCGCTTTGACACTGAGGATACACCTTAGGCGGACACACACACACACACACACATACACACACACACACACACACACACACACACACACACGCACACACAGCTGACTAAAGCAGAGCTAACTAGTTAGCCGAATGCTAGCTGACTTCAACAGCTTGTGAGGAACTTTCAGTGTGTAGCTCTGAGCCAGATTGTTACCACACACTGCTAACGTAGCCTGAACCAACTCCACATTGGGGATGACCACGCCCATATTGGGGTGGACAACCAAATATGATTCAGGATAGGTCAATTTTCTCTATTGATCATTTGGTTTGTTACGTCACAAACTGAACTGTTATGAATCCGAGTGTATTCGCTGTGGATTAAAAAAAAAAAAGTCTATTGATGCCAGAAGCGTTTGTTTACCAGATTCTAGGATTTAGTTGGGTTAGGGAGGATCCCTATGTATATGTAGAGACCTGAAAAAATGTATTTATCATAATAGAAAAAACACATTAGAACAATTAAAGGGTGTAATCAGCATTTCGTATTTCTTATGGTGCCCTTTGCCATCACAGATCTACCAGATAAGGTCAGGTCAGGTCAGGTCAGGTCAGGTCAGGTCAGGTCAGGTCAGGTCAGGTCAGATAAGATAAGATAAGATAAGATAAGATAAGATAAGATAAGATAAGATAAGATAAGGTAAGATGACATTTGTCCCACAGTGGGGAAATGTTCATGATTGCGGCAGCAGAGAAGAGGGGGTTCAAACATACAGTACATATCATAGTCAAACATACTGTTCATACATACAAACTTGCATACATACAGATATACATGTTAACGATTTACAATTTACGTCACCACTGTACAATTTATATTTTACAACCTACAGCTACAAACTTCAAATTACAAACTGCAGATCAAAAAGCACAACCTGCTTTAGTTTAGCGACACAAAGGAAACGTGAAGGAGAAAGGTGGAACTGACGATGAACATGGACATCTGCATGAGGAACAGCCCAGATCAGTACTGGAGGAGCTTTGTAGGTTTAGGTGGTGGGGTGGTGCCACACCCAGGGGTCCTGGTGCGGCCTGGTACCTGAACCAGGTCACGGTGTACCTGGGCGTTCTCAGAAAGTCAACACCAAGCAAACGTGATGTTTGGGGCCACTGGAGATGTAGTCCGAAAAGAAGGAAGATGCTTTACTGTATCTATATTTGGTGGCACACTGTGAGTATCAAGCATACAGTATAACCTGATCCTGCTACAACACTTAACAGAAATCTTTATATGTTTTAAATGACATGTGCAGTTTTTTTTAGTTTTTGTACTAATAAGATAGATAGATAGATGGATGGATGGATGGATGGATGGATGGATGGATGGATGGATGGATGGATGGATGGATGGATGGATGGATGGATGGATGGATGGATGGATGGATGGATGGATGGATGGATGGATGGATAGATAGATAGATAGATAGATAGATAGATAGATAGATAGATAGATAGATAGATAGATAGATAGATAGATACTTTATTAATCCCGGAGGAAATTGTATAAGGCATCAGATCCGACGTATTTTAGTTGTCTTGTAACAATTGTGAGTGTCCATGTTGTAGATGATAGTATTTACTTAGTGTTCTGATGGGTTCTGTCATAATCAGCTCTTTTTGAAAGTGTAATTGGTTTGAATAACTTTGTACGTCACAGATTTTACCAAACTTGGCCAAAATGCGATCTTTTTTCAGAACTTGTTTTATATTATTGTTGGATGTCCACACTAGTCCACTCTTCTGATCACCTACACAGTGGGATGAGTGTCTGGTGGGCTAGCCTGAGTGTTTTAAACACCTGTGTGCAGGTCAGTAGATTACTACAGTGTTATAAACACTAATAATCCACTGACCTGCACACACACATCAAAGACAGTGTGGTTCCACAGACCGCCACCTGCCATTGGTCCAGTTCTGATGCACTGCTGGCGCCTGTGGGGTTGGGGGGTCTGAATGAGTACCTGACTGGTCAGCAACTGCAATACATAGTGTTCTACCACCCCAGTGGTAGATGGGTTCCATCGCCAGCCCTGCGGTCCACATGTCAGTGTATCTCTCAGTGGGTGTGGATGATGGTGTGCATGGTCACGGAGGTCCCTGCCACCCCCACTGTAGGGATGTTGGTGTGACAGGGTGAGTGCAGCTACTGTGAAGCGCTTTGAGTTGTCATCCAGACTAGAAAAGCACCGCAGAGGTGAAACCTGTCTGAGAACCAACACTGACCTCTTCAGAATGTGAGCTACAGGAGCTGGTCTGTGGACCGGACCACACTGATCAGTGAGCCTTGACCCCGTCACCGGTCACCTTAGACCTCTTGATGTTGGCCACCGCAGACCAGTCGTCCACCTCTCACCATGTGACCCTCATCACACTCTCTCCGATCCTGATACTTGACTATTTTTGCTGCTTCTATGGCATCATCTCACCTTCTGCCTCACGTAACGTAGAGGTGTGACGATGATGAAGAGATAATCAGTGTTCTTCACTTCACCTGTCAGCGGTCATCATGATTGGTCAATCTGTGCGTCATATTGAAATCCTAAACCATGAGGTCATCCTCCTCCCACAGCCTGAGACACCCACCCTCACCTCGACAGAAAACCACAATGGGTGGTTGTGAATGTGTCATGATGCCTTAGCTGTCCTCGCTGTTGATACGATTCCTTTATTCTGTGGTTGAGGCTGGACAAATGACCCCTGACCTCTCTTCACTTCCTTCCTATCTGACCAGTTCTTCCTGTTCTGATTACTGATTGACTGGATGGAGCCACAGACATGTGACCCAGGTCAAATAAAACCCATGTGGACAAGTTAGTCACAACATCTATAGATTATAGCAGAGGTTGTAGTGAGAACACTCACACTTGTCAATTCTTTCAGTTGGGGGGGAGGGGGTCACCTTCCAAAACTCTGATTATATGCCGTCAAATTATATTGTGCCCCATTGTTCCACACAATTACCCCCACTCAGCATTCTGCTGTCTGTGACTGGCTGGGGGTGACAGTGCTGAAGGTGATGTGGAATCGTCTGTGATCAATACAAAAATGTATGTGCCAGAACCTGGAGGTGTTCCGTAATGAAATCAATAGCTGTGCTTGGCTCCTGGCATTCACATCATTGACCTCATTGTTATTTAGTCATTGTTGTCCAACACCCCCAGCACAACCTTCCCCCCAGTAGAAATCAATGGAGGCACAGCGGCGCCAGCAGCCCAATTACTGGTGGTTCTGGTGAGGAAGTCGGCAGCTTTTCCAGCACGACTCAAACCACAGCACAATATTCTGTGATGGAGTGTGTTAGTGAAGGATCATACCCAGATGTTGAAATCTAATACCTGTTTGAAGCTCACAGCATCCAGCACATTTAGGAGGGCTCACCGGCACACAGTAGACATAAAGCTGGAAGGAAAAAGTTGTATTTTATCATCCGCAAGAAATGTTGTCATAATGTGTTGATGGTTAATGTCTTCAAACAAGACTGATGATCGATTTTACTCAGTAAACTGAAGGTACACCCCTCAACTGAGCTTAAAGAAGTGAAGAGGGTTTTGCTCATAGTAAACAGCTAACATAGGTCATCATCAGAGCTTCAGCTGACATCAGATTCACTTATCAACTACAACAGAAGGTCTTTGGTTTTCTGTTTTGTGAGATGGAACTCGACACCAAAGAGTTGAAGTTAGGGGGAATGAGAGGAATTGGGGCTCTAGCTTAAGTTGTGAGCACGTCGCCTGTCATTAGCATCAGTTTGTCAGTCCGGGGAGAACACGCCACAGGCTGAGCAGACACATGATCAACGCTCTGTTGTTCTGAGGCAGATGCTCCCTATGATCGACTGTAACTCCCGTCCCAGACTGAAGTGTACCCTCACCAAAGTCACTGCGCTGGGCTTTCTGAGACGTGACAGGGAGAGGGGATGGTGAAGAGCAGACATGACGACTGAGGTCTCCTCTGAGGTGTTCCGTGCTCTTCAAAGCTCCTCACGCTGGTGAGACTCGACTCTGTTGAAGCTCAGACGGTCTCAAGCACCTGGCTCTCCAAACACGCCAATGTGATGCATGTATGATTAAAGAGACAGGAGTGATCTTTACGCAGCAGAAGTGTTGAGCGTCGCCACAGTCTGGAGGCAGCTGGATCTACCAGCGTTTCATGAGCAACAGGCTGGAATCCATCTGCTGAAATGTGATTTTTGGCTTCTATTTCAAGAGCACAAATGAATTTCTTTGTCTTTCTATGACCCAGAATTATCATGACCACCGTAATACCACGTAGTTTTGTAAAAGGACTGACCTTCTTTAAAAAAGCAAAATTCTTCACCAAGAAAACCTGCAGCGTCTATCAATAGATGTAATAGATATATACAACCCTTGGCTAATGTTTAATAAGCTATCGCTCTCTGAACCCGGTATGTGTTCAAGGAATGAGGTCAGCTGACTACATGAATATTCTGAATTTCCAGGTTATTCCTTCAATGGATTTGCTTCTTCCCCGATGACACGGGCATATTCCAAGATGACAATGCCAGGATTCATTGGGCTGAAATTGTTAAAGTGGTTCAGGGAGCATGAGACATCATTTTCACACATGGATTGGCCGCCACAGAGTCCAGACCTGAACCTTTTGGGATGTGAAGAAGGCTTTGCCCAGCGGTCAGATCCCACCATCATCAAGGCAAGATCTCAGTGAAGAAACATCACTTCACTGGATGGAAACAACTCTCATGACATTACAGTAGCTGATCGAAACAATGTCACAGGGAACGCATGCAGTAATCAAAGCTAAAGGGGGTCCAACAAAATGTGAGAGTGTGTGACTTCTTTTGGAGGCGACTTCTTGTTTGTCTGGGCAGTCCATGTGTGCACTTCTGCTGCCCGTGTTACTGCCTGGTCATGTTAGACACGTCCCACACGTGTGAGCATAAGACCGGATACAAACATGCCTTTTTTAGTGGTTATAAGTGATAACAGCTGTGTCTCTAATATTTAATACATTTTTAACTGGAGCGAACCAAGAAGTTCCAGCAAAGGGCTTCAGCCTACAATATTCATAAAAACAGACCAAACAAAGAACAACATACAGAATCCTAACGTTGATAAGGTGCCAGGAAAGGTTAGCATGTGTACATGAAGCTCAAGTAAATTCATGTTCATTCAGGGCTCGTGGTTTTAATGTGAACAACAGAGATCACACCCCCACAGACGCAGTGAGTGAACAAACTCGTTCGGCGGTTCCTCCCCTGACTTTCTGTGGTAAAGGTTGTGTGGTTACGTAACACACTCCACTTCTGCAAAGTCACCAAGCGACGGAAGCTGGGCTCTGAACATGTAAGTAGTTCTGCATATTTTCCTGCTATTTTCAGGTGGTTGTGGTTGGAGGTATTTGACCTGTTGAAAAATGCAGTCAAACCAACAAACTGAAGCTGCTGACCCGGTGTTGATAACCTGACGGCTGGTGTTCATTTCCTGCTCATTAGTTTTCATTGCCTGCCAACAGATTTCATTTTTGCCTGTTCATCTTGTGCTGTTGTGGTGACGTGGATCTCTACGTGTTAATAAATAGGAGTTGTAATGAAGTTTGTCGTTTCGTTCCTAAAGAACAGCAGAACAATGACTCTCTGTTACTTCCTTATGATCCAGCTGTAATCTGGGAGGGATGGCAGCTACGCTGATGGACGATGAGGTCTTCAAGGCCTTCACCACCTACGCTACAGTGGTTATTCTGAAGATGATGCTGGTGGCATTTATCACTGCATACTTCCGCATTACCAGAGGGGTAAGTACCAATGCCAACATTAGGACACGGTGTGTCCGATTCAAAGCCTGGAGGAGCTGTTTTCATTAGAGTAGATAGAACTTTGGGTCTGAAAGTGCAAAAAAAGATAAAGAACTCTTGGCTAATCTTAATCCACTTCTGATTACAGTATAGACTTCAACTTCTTTCTCGCGTCCTTTAAACTTGTGTTCTCTTTGTGTATTTGCACGTCTACGATAGAACAATGCATCTTTCTGCTGTGATTCAACAGCCAACACATGCGTTACGTTTCTCGTTTAGGCTTTCATGAATGAGGAAGATGTGTCCAGAAAGTCTGCAGAGGAGAAGAAGAAGTTTCTGAGAACTGATCCCGATGTTGAGCGAGCTCGAAGGTGAGATGAGGAAATCACTCTAGTACCATTTAAAATATAAGAGAATCAGTGATATTTTGTCCCAAGGCAACCCGTTCAGACGTGTCATGTTTTTAACCTGGCTCATCTCAGGTCACCTCAGGCGAACTGAACCGTTTCACCAGGCGACGCCCTGAGACACGAGGAGATCCCTCTCTTGTCTTTGACTTCTCTGACCATCTCTTACACAATGCCGTTATCAAACTGATGATAAGACACTTCTCTCTCATCATATGTTGTTACTACCCCCCACCAGCAGGAGAATCAGCTGTGCGCTACTGTACTGAGTCATGTTTCCTGTGCTGTGTGGTCCATCAGGTGCCATCAGAACGACCTGGAGAACATCGTTCCCTTCGTGGTGGTCGGTCTCCTCTACGCTCTGACTGGACCGGAGCTTTCATGTGCTCTGCTTCACTTCCGGGTGTTTGCTGGAGCGAGGATCTTCCACACCGTCGCCTACATTGCCGCTCTGCCCCAGCCCTGCAGGGGTCTGTCCTGGGTGGTGGGCATGTTCGTCACCTTCTCCATGGCCTATGGGATCCTCAGCACCATTCTCGTCCTCTAGAAACCGTTCAGCTTCCTGCCAGAATCTGGTTGGCTTCCTTATTTCCGCAGCTTCACACCCACAGTAACACATAACCATTACTATAACGGCGCTTTGCAAACCTTTCAACTTCTTGATGGAAAATGTATTTTGTAAAAACCTTTGACCAGCTTGTGTCGGGCTAATTACCATTAAGGTTTGAACTGTGAATCACTCTGTAAAACTAACTTCAGTTAGGTCATATTTTAAGTCTTGTGATATCCTAAAACATTCCTATAAAATGTGAACACAGTGGAAATGACGCTTTGTGATTTACTGATATCAATTTATCATTCTATAAAGCTTGTGTGTAGAAGCAGAGTGAGTCGCCTCAGAGCGATCCATCGACTCGTACCAATTGATCTTTATTCCTGCTGTTCATGATGACTTTACAGAAAACACGCTAAGATCCACCAACTGTAAACTTGACTTCATGGTGCTTAATAAAATGAAACACTAAAGTAATGAAGTGAATTAGTGCTCTTTTACATCTTTTACATCAGTAATTTACGGGCTTTTTTTGGTATCCCCCTTTCTAGGTGTGAATGACAGCGTGTGTTTCTATGTCTGAATCCCATGTGTAGATCAACTTTGATAGAACTGAAACATTTGGTGATGCTACTTTAATCCTCTTTAATCTACTCTATGAGCTAAACTGCTGGAAATTCCTAAACTGGCATACTTTATAGTTTAATTTAGATTCAATCACATTTTAACTCTCGAAGATGTAACTGACTGAAAACCAATGAACTGATAAAAAAACACAACACGAACAAAAAAAAGAGCGGGTCCATCTGAATGGATTTATCCTTGAATGAAGGGTTTCATCACATGATCAGACGTCTCTGATCATGCAGTCAGTTTTTCCATTTGGTTCCATGTCTTCTCTTTGCTGCTTTCACACATAAAATATCCATGACAACGGTTATGGACGTGAACTTTAGTCTGTCAGAGATAAAGGTTTGGAGTTCATCCCACTGCAGCTCAATGGCAATAAATCAGAAATCATTTTATTTGGTCTCCACCAAATCAATCTCATAAATGACTTTGATCCCTTTCTTCAAATATCAAACTCACGGCTGAAAACATGGGTTTGACATTTCAATGCCATGACTTGCATTTGAAAAGCAAAATGTTGTACAATCATGTTTTTATCAGCTGACTAGTTGACGTTCTGATCCGTTCTCTCTCTGCTGAAGTTGAGGTGATCATCCACGCTTTCCACTGGACCATTGCAAATCTTTGTATTTTGGCTTCAGCCATAACGTCAACCCAAAATGCAGCTGAGTAACAGTCAGTCAACACTAAGAGATGACGTCACATCATCGCTGGTTCCTGCTCACTTCTACAACACATGGCCCAGTCTACTGCAGACTTCCTGACTCCTTGTGGGCTAGAACAGACGTGGGCAGGTTGTGACCGGTGGGCCACATTGAATTCTATAATTTCACAGGTGGGCCAGCTGAGTCCTTATTTGTTCCAATGCAAACAATATGTGTAAAACATTATATAAAGGGTTGTGGTCTTTAATGGACAGCATACTATACATATGCAAGGCTTATTGTAAATGATTTTACAACTGGACTTATTTCATAAAATTGTATAGTTTACTACGGCTTTGGGCCATAGTTTGCACAAGCCTGGACTAGAGTGTAACCTCGGACCCCCAGGCAGGAGTCTGTTTGCTGATCCTGAGTCTCAGGACCAAGGACCAAGTAGTAGTAGTAGTAGTAGTAGTAGTAGTAGTAGTAGTAGTAGTAGTAGTAGTAATAGTAGTGGAAGTAATAGTAGGGATAGTAGCAGTGGCTGCACGAAGGGAAGGCAGGTGAAGGGAATGAACTGATTGCAAAGGGGATCTGAAATTACATGAGGTGTTAGTGACAGGAAAAGAAACAGGATAATAATAGTCCAGAGACGTGACAGAACCCCCCCCCCCCCTCTATGAACAGCCCCTGACATCCCAAAAACGGTCCCAGAGGAGGGCCACGACCGGGTTCCAGGAAGAGGGTCATGGAACAGACTCAGGAGAAGGCTGGGGTCCGAGTGAAGGGACGGGCTGGGGTCCGAGTGAAGAGACGGGCTGGGGTCCGAGTGAAGAGACGGGCTGGGGTCTGAGTGAAGAGACGGGCTGGGGTCCGAGTGAAGAGATGGGCTGGGGTCCGAGTGAAGAGACGGGCTGGGGTCAAGGCACAGAGACAGGAGCAGACTTGGGGGTGGAGACAGACTCAGATTCTGGTACGTTTTCTGGTTCCACGGTGAGGATATGAGACCGAGGCGCTGAAAAGAAAAAGAGGTAAGGGAGGTAGAGCCAACCACCTCCCGGGGTTCTGTGTACTCCTCTGGAACCTCTGCTAAGTCAGACAGTCCACCTGAATGACAGGAATCAGGAGCTGACGGGACAGAATTGAGACAGTACGCGTGACAATAAGCACCCCAATGAAGCACAGCTCAAGATGCCCAGTCAATCTTGGGGTAACTAAGAATACTCCGAGATTACTGGTTCTTGGGGAGCGTGGATGAGATGGAGGTTGGGAGACTCCCCATGGTTATCTGACACGCATATTAGCAGAGGAACAGTTTGATGGGTGACCCGGCAGAGAAGTCGACCGTTCAAGACAGTGGTGTGAAAGGGCTCGTCCAGGGACTCTATGCCAATCCCTAAACGAGTTGTCAGGGACCAGTCAAGCAAGTTGGTGTCAGACCCAGAGGCAATCAAAACACCAACTGTTATTTTTTGTCCAGAGCAACGAAAGATTGCGTGCAACAGGGGTCGTGAAGGCATGTCAGCATTCATAGACATGCCTTCATGTCTATGAATGAGTTCAGTAATCAAGCAGAGTCAGGCACAAAGCAAACTAAAACCAGGCAGACAGATCCGATGAAGGGTTGGCAACAGGCAGGCAGTGATGCCCGCTTTGCTCGGGTGCTCCGATACACGCCCGGTGGACGTTCCCATGTGAAACATTGCTCAGGAGCCTGCTTCAAACGTGGAAAAACCACATGACTGATGACGTGTGGCACACCAAGTGCTCCGAAACACTAAGCACCCCATTCACCAGGTGAAGTAGATTAGTGGTCCGAATCAAAAAGTGGTCCCAAACATCGACGAGTCCCATATGTGCTAAAATGGATGAAACAGTGCGGTGCGTTGCCTATCGTGTCCTTGGATTGATCACAGTAGCGTTCTGATTTCTGACAGACAGTTTGCTTTCTATTTGCTTTACAATGGATTCAACCAGAAAGGGATCGTACGGTATCACGTGACTACCTACTAAAAATTTGCAATGTAGTGAACCAATACATCTTGAAACGCGAATAAGCAAGGGATCACTGTATTAGTATTAGTGTTAGTAGTAATAAAAATAGTAATAGGAGTAGTAGTAATAGTAGTAGCAGTAGTAGTAACAGTAGTACTACTACTCCTACTAGTAACAGTAGTAGTATTGTACGTATGTATGAACGCCTGAGTAGAGATGCAGACTCTCAGTGTGCAGATGTTGGTGTGTTCTTGTAACTTTTCATTAACTGTCATCCACAGATTCACTCGTCCTTCTTCATTGTTCTGCTTATTAACTGTAGAGCTGCTTAATTAGGCACAGCTTCAAAGTAACACCCCACACTATCGCTAACGTGAGCCAGATATTTATATCATCCAAGGTCCTGAGATATTAATGACTCGTCAGAGGAAGTCCAACTCATTGCTGCTGATGAACATTATGAATCAGTTGGGTACTGTGGGTGGACGTTTTGAGGCCGTGTCTCCTTTCTTCTCTCCATGGAAGACATAGAGAAGTTGTCAGAGGTACACCTCATTACCATCTCGAGCATCTCTAACAAGAAAATCCACAGCTCCAGTTGAGGTGCAGTATGAAGCGGCACATCCTGATGGTTTGGAAGCACACAGCAGAACACAAATGTGGCTGTAGTGTTTAGATGGCTGTGGAAAACTGACTTAATAATAATCTTTTTATTTTTAGTTTCATTCTTTTATTTTGAAATGAAATGTAGACTAGAAACCATGAAATTACCATTTTTGGGCAATGAGATCAAACACTAGATGTCTTCATCTAGGTATGTGATAAAAATATTCAAAAGCAGCTGGAGTACAAAAATACTACCCATTCAGCAATGTTTTCTGAGTTTACTTCAGATTTTCTGTGTTTGCTAAGCAGCATTTTGCATTACATACTGAGTCTAGATAGTACGTATGTGTTTGGACCACACACTAAACCAGGGGGATCCTGGGATCTGTGGGAGGGCTCAGCCTCTTAAGGTACGGAAAATTTTCAGAATGTAGAATATTTTTGTTGTTACCATGACTACATGAGGTATGTAATATGTAAATGGGTAGAGGATTGTGCTGTAAACATTCTGGCACATAAAACATGACTCATTACATCAACTCATCAGTCATCGTTGGTTTAGCCTCATAGACATCACAGAAATCTAGGGCCAGTCTCCAGACTCCTGACAGCACTTATCACTAAACAGAAGTAGCAAATACCACAGATCAATGGCAGCACAGTCACACAGTGGGCAGGGCTATTCCCTCATAGCAACAAGGTTGTGGGTTTGACTCCTATTTGCGTGGAGTTTGCATGTTCTCCCTGTGTCTGTGAATGTTCTGTCCGTAGGTGTGAGCATGTAGCCCACGTCTCACGTGATCACCTCTCGCTGAGTTAGGCTCCAGCAGACTGACTTTAAAACAAAATGGGCTATGTCTGTTGTTATTTAATTATTTACGTATGTTTATTGTTTATGTTTATTGTTTACATTCACACTGTATGTTTTACACCTCTCCTGCTTTATGTACTTTTATTGTCCCTTGAGGACTAATGGAGATTTTTGGTATTTGTTCCCCACCGGTCGAGCTGAAGCACCTGGACAGGTGGTGAACACCAGCAGTAATAGTAGTAGTATGTACATCAATGGAGAAGCGGTACAGTTCTGGGACAGGACCCTACAGGACAGGACACAACAGGCGACTGTCCTTCTGGTCCAGAGGACACGGACCAAACCATCACTGTCTGTGGACCCCATCAAACCCAGTGGACCAACACCTTCAGAGGACATTGATCAGCATATCACTGCTGGTGACAACCGGCTCCTCCAGCAGTGATCTACTGTGGCTTCAGCTCCTTGTGGGGAGACACTATGACATAAGTTAAAAGGCACCTTAGACAGATAAATCTAATTCAACTTAATTGTTCTTTGTCTATGCTTTGAAATGAAGAAATGATTCAACATGTATGTAGTCTTTCCTTTGAGAAGGACATCATAAGGAAACAGATGTGAGCAGAGGATCTTCAGTTGTATTGAAAGACAAGAAGGAAAGGCTCCTAAACCAGAACGGCTGCTTGAACCTCTGACCTGCTGCCTCCTCCTCACGTCCTACATCTCATTTACAGTTTTATCTCAGGTGTTTTCAGATGATTTTTCAAATATCTGGTTTCATCATCTGCCTCATCATACTTGGCTTCATCGTCACGCTGGACTGCAGACCTCTGGTCAGTCTGTGTCCTCAGGTCAGTGTCCTGTGTGCTGTGGGTCTGTTGTGGACACAACCATCAGAAGGTCCTTTACAATCTCACCATTTTAACTAGTTCGTTTTCATCGGATGTGTGGTTGTACTTATGTGTGTGTGTGTGTGTGTGTGTGTGTGTGTGTGTGTGTGTGTGTGTGTGTGTGTGTGTGTGTGTGTGTGTGTGTGTGTGTGTGTGTGTTAGAGTGACACACAGAAACTGTGTTTTGGTATTCTTCAGACTCATTCTGTGATAATTCCACCTTCAATAGACCATCATTACTAATCACCAAGCTTAACACAAAAACCCAATTTCCTACTTAATTACAGTTGGTGTTTATAGATAACAAAGCCTGTGTGCTTTCAAATCACAGAGCAAAATTAACAAAAAAGACAAAAACATATTTTCATTAAAATATGTTAAATACATTCTTCATTATACAGAGCCATAATGGAAGACTAGATCCAGCTCTAAGATCAATTAATACATGGAGAAAACTCCACGTGGGAGACACACTTGTGATTCTCCATTTTTCATCAGGCTCTTGCCATTGCTCATGAGGGATCACAAGTCCTTGTTTTAATATTTTAGTGTTCTAACTTAAGCTTCAGGAGTCTCCAGGTAACACACTAGATCATCCTGACATTTCAAAGTACTGAAACCTTTGGAATAAAGTGTTTTTTATTAAACCCTATTAACATAATTTATGCTTGTCAAACAGTTCAACCGGTGTTAGATGAGCTACAGCGGAGGAGACACTCCTTCTCTGGGTCCCTCACATGGACCACGGGTCTGCTGGACACGTGTGAGACAGAGGAGAAGACAGGTGGACACGTGTGAGACAGAGGAGAAGACAGGTGGACACGTGTGAGACAGAGGTGAAGATCAGGTGGACACGTGTGAGACAGAGGTGAAGATCAGGTGGACACGTGTGAGACAGAGGTGAAGATCAGGTGGACACGTGTGAGACAGAGGTGAAGATCAGGTGGACACGTGTGAGACAGAGGTGAAGACAGGTGGACACGTGTGAGACAGAGGTGAAGATCAGGTGGACACGTGTGAGACAGAGGTGAAGATCAGGTGGACACATGTGAGACAGAGGTGAAGACAGGTGGACACATGTGAGACAGAGGTGAGGATCAGAACAAACTGCCTGGCCCCACCCAGTCCCATCGTTCATCATTCACTTCCTGTTACAGTATGACACCAACACAGGAAGTGTCTGTGCTCTGAACTCAACAGCTGTCTGTCTGTCTGTCTGTCTGTCTGTCTGTCTGTCTGTCTGTCTGTCTGTCTGTCTGTCTGTCTGCCCGTCTGTCTGTCTGCCTGCCTGCCTGTCTGTCTGCCTGTCTGTCTGTCTGTCTGTCTGTCTGTCTGTCTGTCTGTCTGTCTGTCTGTCTGTCTGTCTGTTACTGATCTCACCTGAGCTCCACTACCTTCTGATCTCCAGCGGTGTGTTGGACGTGAAGGAAACATTCAGACCAGAAGTGCGGCCGCTGCAGCTTTCAGCGGAGACGTTTAGGCGGTGCAGACTCATTCTAACTGAATGACCGTCTACAAAAGTCATTCCTGTGAATCCACCAGAAGTAGAAGAGGAGGGCGTTAGCGGTGCATATCTTGAATAGGGGGAGGGGAGACAGAGGAGAAACCATGAAGAGAGGAACAAACCAAGGACCCAGGGTTGGCTTTGGACCGGTCCGGTATGGGTTTAGAACTCTACACCAGGCTGATGAAACAGGGGCTTTAGCAATTTGCACATTTCTGTCAGTAGTCCTTTCTGGCTACGCTAAAGGTTGCAACACTCATTTTTTTCAGTGACTACATGCTCTTATCCTTCACGTCTACAGTGACAGTAAGTTCTGCCCTGCATCACTGTCGTCTTTCGTCTCTTTTCACCACAGCTGCTGGCCATTTGCTGTTATCTGTTGGTAATCTCAGGCTGCTGGACAATAGTTAGCACATGCTGTTATCTGAAGCTTTGTTGGTTGTGTGAGCAGGAACTTGCCTCAGTGGAACCACTTTAACACAGGAAGGCTTGGCATTTGGTTTAATCCGTTCTGATTTTAGTGCTCCTAAAACGACTTCTGATTGGGGGTAGATCATGGCTGGGGAGGTGGAGTGGGGGGGGGGGGGACTCACTTTCCAAATGCCTTTGAACAAGACACCAATCCATCATTGCTCTCAATGCTGCTGTTCCTTTGGTATTCCTGCTGGTGGCACCTTTCACCCTGGACCACTGTGTTGGTGCACATGGATGTCTGCTGGTGTTGGCAAGTGCATTGAGAGGTCAAGCAGACTAGACCACGTAAGCACAACCCATCTACCATTCACTCACTGCCACTTCAAGCCTCGGGTATTAAACGGTGTCCCTGTAGGACCAGCCTCACAAAAACAATTGGTTTGATCTGTTCATTATCGAAAGTTAAGACCCAAATTGTTTAGTCTGACGTTCATCCACTCACAAACCAGTTACATATATTCACACCTGATCTGGAGGCAGATTGAGCTGCTACAGACATGCTCCTGACTGGTGTCAGCACTCAGGACCACATGGAGAACACTCATCAGTGCTTTACGTTTCTGTACATGAACTACTCATCTGTTTCCTATCCCACCCCCCATCACCGCATCTCTAACTCTAAAGGATGAAGACATGTTGCCCTGCTGCTGGTGATGGGGTGAGGGCTGCTCTACTTGAGGTTTGAAATGCTGTGGACCACCTCAGCTATGGATAAGATTAGAAGGTAGACAGATTCTTAAATTATATGTAAGTGTAAAAACAGCATGTTTATATAGGCCCAAGCAAAATACCCATAATGCATATTGAACATTTTAGAGTGTCTCCCACGAGAGAAAAGTCTGTTCACTCTCTCTTGGTCATGTGGTCAATTGGAGAATGGCTCTTGTTGAATGATAAGGCGGAGGGCATGACCACACCAGCGGGTACAACGTTGCCCAGCCTGGCAAGAAGCTCTGGGCTGGCACATGCGGGCTCTAAGTACTTTGTTGGAAACCTGCTGGGGCCACCTCTTTGCTGTACATGGCCAGGGGGTCTCTCAGCTGTCTGTAGGATGTGCTGAGCAAGATGGTGTCGTCAGTATTCTCCAGGTCGGTCAGGTGGTAGTTGCCGAGTGGACATAAGATGGTCAACGATGCAGTTGAGAAGGTCAGAAGTGGCCACACAGCCCAGGTGAACGCCACTGGAGATGGGGAACCAGACAGAGTCTCTGCCGTTGATACGGACACAGCTATGTGCTGTAGAGCAGCTTGAGCAGGGCAACGATCTTAGGTGGTGCTCCAAGGGTCTGTAGGATACTCCACAGTGAGGCATGGCAGACAGTATCAAAGGCAGCCTTCAGATCAATGAACCAGATGTATAGATGGCAATCTTTGAGGAGTTCATGGGTCTTCTCTATGAGCAGGTGAACGGCAGAGATGTGGTCTGTAGTGGAGCAGTTAGGCATGAAGCCAGCCTGCTGGAGACGGCGGCGACTTCTGATGGCTGGGAGAGCACGGGTGAGCGAGATCCTGGGGAAGAGCTTGCCGGGGATGGAGGGAAGTGTGATGCCTCTGTGGTTGCTGCAGACTAGCGTGTCTCCCTTATGTTTCCAGAAGGGTAGGATGACTCCTCTGGTCCAGTCACTGGGAAGTCTCTCTGTCTCCCACCAAGGTTATAATCGTTAACGAAAACTAACGAAATAACGAAAACTAAATGTGTAAAAATATTTTCGTTAACTGAAATAAAAATAAAAACGAGGCTGTGCAGAAAAACGACAACTAACTGAAACTGTATTGTGTGTTTACAAAACTAACTAAAACAAACTGAAATGATTGAGAAAATTTGCTTAGTTTCCGTCTTTGTCAGTGAATCAATCCGTCGGGCGGCATGGCGGCGAAAGTAGGGAGAAAGCGCCAGAGTCCTATTTGGGAATATTTTGAATATGACTGTGTCTCAGACAAGAGTAGGTGCCTTGTAGTGGAACATGATCAAATATGTGGAACCTTTCTGGGGGGGAAAAATCCCACGAATCTTAAAGTCCATTTGAAAAGCGCACACAAGAAGGCTAACCTAGCTTACCTTGAGCCAGTAAGGGAGAACGCCCAGCCTCCTTCCCCCGAAAGTCACATAGCTTAACTTAATGAGGTACTGGGTTTTGAGTTTTTCATGTTTTTGTTTTAGAAAGATACTACTTGCATCTCACTTAAGAAACAGAACACATATTGCACTTAACCTTTTTAATCTCTGACAAATATCCCTTACTACCAAAAAAGACTAAAACTAAGACTAAAACTAATAAAAACTAAACTAAAACTAAGCATTTTCAAAAAATAAAAACTAAACTAAACTAGCAAACTAGCATTAAAACTAATTAAAACTAAACTGAAATTGAAAACAAAGAGTTACAACTAAATAAAAATAAAAACTAATGAAAAATCCCAAACTATTATAACCTTGTCTCCCACACATGGTTGAAGGTGTGGGTGAGCCACTCAACAAGACTGTCACCACCAGATTTTAGCATCTCAGCCGTTACTGCACTGACGTCAGGGGCTTTCCTGTTGCTAAGTTTTTTCAGAGTGGTTCTGACTTCCTCGGGTGTGATGGGATCTGTACTGCAGGCGTCGCTAGGGACTGAGGTGTTTGCAGCCGCGATGATGGTGGGATCAGGTGGGGTGGAACTGTGCTGCAAAAGGAGCCTGAAGTGCTCTTTCCAGCGCGCGAAGCAGTCTGCTCCTGTTGTTATGATGTTGCCATCAGAGTCTTTAACCAGGAATGTCTTGATGCGTGTGCCATTGCGATCTTGGTGCAGCAGTGTGAAGACACGGCTCATGTTGTTGGTATGGCCCCGTTGCGCTGGTGGTTCGGTCGCCATTACTTAGTCAGGTTGCCTTGGAGCCCGGCCTGGTGCTGCCAGTCGATAATGGGGTGTCCTCTCCGATATCCAAGGCTTTTTGGGGGAGGATCAGGAACGTCCACGAACATTATGAGCTGACTGTCAGTCACTCTGTTGGTAGCCACGGCATCAAAGGTGCAGCAGATGGAGCAACTGAAGTCAGTGGTGGTGTTTGAATCACTGAGTATAGAGGAGTCCGGGTGAGGTTGAGTCTTGGTGTGCTGGTTACCTCACAGCTTTGACTTAAGCTGGGCCATGGGTGACCCTACCAGGAGCAAGCTCCTGACGGTATCGTTCTCCAGGGTCACTGGAACGCACGGGGCCACGTCAACCTGTATTTGTTTAGTGCTTAAAGGCACAGTAAACTAATTTTAAAGGGACAGTAAAGTTAATTTTAAGTGACATATATGTTATTCATCATTATGAATAATAGAAGAATAAATATATATTTATATGTGTAGCATCCTCCCTTTGGTCAGAAAAGCTTAAAATCTGCGCTGCAGCAGCTTCCGCATTCAGTGGTCACGTGGGCGACATACGTCATTGGCGACGTTCTTAGCTTGGCAGTCATAGAACACAATGCGATCAAACGAAGCGATAAACCCGATAAATATCATGGTTACCCGTGAAGTGAACGGTTGTGTCAACACAACAGGACGAAAACACAAAGACCAGGACCTGTCGTTCTTTAGAATACCTTCTGAGAAGATAGGAAGGAGATGGAGAGCACGGATAAACCGGGTCAACATGACCCAGGACCCCAGGGTCTTCATCAACACGTTACCTCGGAGGATTCAGAGAGATTTGAAGGTAAGGTCGTTTTCAGACAGCCCATAGTATTTATTCTGAATAGCAAAGGTTTAGTGGATAATTAATTCATGTCTGGAGCTACTGGAGGTGTTGTATAAATGGTTTAATGACCAGATTATTACGTGATTATGGCATCGTGAAAAGTAATCAATATCCAAAGTGATTGACAGGTGATTTTACTGAAGATCTGTGTCACTAAATAAAACATACAAGCATCATGTCAGGTCCTGGTCCTGATACATTAGTAAATATAAGACATATTAATATAGAGTTGTTATTAATTCAACACAGTCCAACAGTAACAAATGGTGGTTAGCTTAATGCTAACATAATATGGAAAATACCATTGACGAGCTAGCACGTTAGCACCGATAAGGCGATTAACTTTTCCATACACAGTAAACCCAAACGGGACATTATGACTAGTTGATATCTCTGTCAGAATGTGACTCAGATGAAGACACCTGGGATGAGTCGCTAGGTGTCCAAACTCTCATCCTCCGCAGACATCGGGTGGTAATTATACGGGATAATTACCCCCAGGTGGGTTCACAGGGAACTTGTTCTCAGTATCTGATGATGATGACATGATTTTAGATGACCTCCTGTTAAATAAATGTGACACTGTCGGCTTGTTACGTTGTTGCTTGCTGTATATGTACATAACGGCTCTGACATGGATTCACCCTGATAAAAATACAGACCTGGTTCATTCTGACTTCACTGTTCCTTTAATCACATCAGCAGACATTTCAAAGCCCATTAACAGACAGAAAAACCCAGCAGAACCCTGCAGAGCAAGCATAAGAGACAGTGGCGGAGAAAAACTCCTTCATTGAGGAAAAAACTCCGGGCAGGACCCAGACCCTGGAGGGCGGAGCCAGACTCTGGAGGGTGGAGCCAGACTCTGGAGGGTGGAGCCAGTCTCTGGAGGGCGGTTA
>NC_090797.1:15775000-15822500 GCF_040054535.1 Antennarius striatus | reverse complement strand
CATTATTTGGTTTCTCCTCCATCTCCAGAGGCACACGTGCTGCTGCATGAAATGCTGATGTGGCCCCCCCCGCCCCCCCACAGGCCTTTCTTCTCCATCTTTTCCCTGTGGCAATAGATCAGATTTCCTCCAGGGAAATCATTACTTGGCATCATTACCATTCCAACACTTTTATCTACTGCTCCTTGTTTCCTCACTACATCACTTGATTAAGGTGAGGGAAGGAGGAAGGGGGGAGGAGCAAGGCTGTTTCCTGTCAGTGAGGGCTCTCGTGTAGATGTCCTGTTACTACAACACCAGGTCTACCTGGACCCACGTGATGGATCTGGTCCACATGTCAAACCTTTGTTTGGGACTTTGTTATCAGGTTGGATTCACGTTGACACGTTTCCTCTCTGAAGAGGTGTCCTCAGTCCAAACGCTGTTCTCCTCCCAACATCTTGTCCGTGGTGTGGGAGTCACGCTTCCTGTTCCTCCTGCCGTCCAGGATATGAAGTGTGATCGAGTCCCTTCTGTCGGCCCACCACAGCATCAGTCCCACACAAACATTGCTGCTCACGCTCGTGCTAAAAGAACAGCTCCTCCTCACCCACTCACAGGTCAGTTCTGCAGACGGCTGACGAGCCGTTAGACCCCCCCAACGTAAAGCTGTCACTCTTCTTCTGCTGGACTGTTCTGGCTGTTCATCTGGTTGCTGAGCCTAACATTCCTAGAATAACAATAAGTATAATTTTACCAGCATTGCCATGTGTCTCCCAGCCCTCTATGGCTGTGGCCCCCAACCCCTAGGTCATGGACCGGTAACGGTCATGGACCGGTAACGGTCATGGACCGGTCACGGTCATGGACCGGTCACGGTCATGGACCGGTAACGGTCATGGACCGGTCACGGTCATGGACCGGTAACGGTAATGGACCTGTAACGGTCATGGACCGGTAACTGTCATGGACCGGTAACGGTCATGGACCTGTAACGGTCATGGACCTGTAACGGTCATGGACCTGTAACGGTCATGGACCGGTCACGATCATGGACCGGTAACGGTCATGGACCTGTAACGGTCATGGACCGGTAACGGTCATGGACCTGTAACGGTCATGGACCGGTAACGGTCATGTACCAGTAACGGTCATGGACCGGTAACGGTCATGGACCTGTAACGGTCATGGACCTGTAACGGTCATGGACCGGTCATGGTCATGGACCGGTAACGGTCATGGACCTGTAACGGTCATGGACCGGTCACGATCATGGACCGGTAACGGTCATGGACCTGTAACGGTCATGGATCTGTAACGGTCATGTACCAGTAACGGTCATGGACCGGTAACGGTCATGGACCTGTAACGGTCATGGACCTGTAACGGTCATGGACCGGTCACGATCATGGACCGGTAACGGTCATGGACCTGTAACGGTCATGGACCTGTAACGGTCATGGACCTGTAACGGTCATGGACCGGTAACGGTCATGGACCTGTAACGGTCATGGACCGGTCACGGTCATGGACCTGTAACGGTCATGGACCGGTAACGGTCATGGACCTGTAACGGTCATGGACCGGTAACGGTCATGGATCTGTAACGGTCATTATTTGTCTGATTTATTATCTGACTGTGAACTGACTGACTCTGAATGACTGGATCATCTCCTCCACATCTGTTTGATGAACCCTTGCAGAACCCTTATTAAATTAGTTATTAATCTTAGCAGTAGTTCACATTATTTCCTGAAGAGGGCGCATCATATGCTCTGTTTAAGCAGTGCTTCTCAGTTATTGTCTGTTACGCCCCCCCTAGCAACAAGAAAACAATTTGCGCCCCCCCCCCCACTCTCCGCCACAACTATAAATAATATAAATTGTGTATGAAATTATTATAAGTACACCTCTGTATGACATTTAATCCTTGTTAACATTAAAGGAAACAAAAAAGAAATATAGTTCAATGTATAACAGAATCATTTTATTAACATTATGTTTTAGTCTATAACACAAAAGATTTTAAGCGCATCAATTTGCCTAAAATAAAAGAAGACCTTGTTTAAACATTAAACATTTCTGACCAAGTGATTGGACATTTGATACTGAGAAATAAAAATCAATAAAATCAATAACTAATACCAATTCAAATTGAGTTCAGCAACATTAACTGAGAAACTTAAGGGAACGTCACACCAACATCCTCATGAATAAGAAATCATTTTTCCTGCAGACATTTTCCAGCAAACGTGCTAAAAGACGTGCTACGTACTTCCTGTCATGAGGTTACACAACCTGCTCTCTTTCTCTTTCCCTGTTCTTATCTTCCTTTTACCGTATTGGCCCGAATATAAGACGATCCTGATCATAAGACGACCCCCTCTTTTTCAAGACTCAAGTTTGACTTTTTGAACACCAAATTTAATTTCTATACAGAAAATAATTGCAGTACATCTCCATACATTACACTCTGTGACACCATATTTCACAGCTGCTTTGCAATTGTTTGAAGACTCTGCCTCATTTATCACCATCATCTTGAAGTTTGCATCATAACTTCTCCACAGCTGTGATTAACCTGGCTGATGTTCGACCCACTTCTCTCCAGGTTGTCGCAACGTTTCTCCATTTTCTGTTATCTCTTCTCTTATTTTCTTCCCTTTTCTTTCTTACCGCTATTTTTTATTTTTCTTCTTCGTGACAGGGGTTCGCTTTTGACCTGGGGAGTTAGTTCAGCATTTGCTTTAAAGATATCTGGCGCCATCTAGCGTTGTGAATGGGTATAATGTCTAGACCCCGAATGTTAGACGACCCCCATTTTTAGACCCTGAATGTAAGACGACCCCCATTTTTTCAGTCTCATTTCAATGCAAAAAACACCGTCTTATATTCGGGCCAATACGGTATCTCTTTTCCACCCAACCGGTCAAGGTGGATAGCCGCCCAAAAGAGTCTGGGTCCTGCCCGGAGTTTCTTCCTCAATGAGGGAGGTTTTTCCCCCGTCTCTGATGCTCTGGAGGGTTCAGTTGGGTTTCTCTGTCTGTTAAAGCGCTTTGAAATGTCTGCTGCCATGATTGAGCGCTATATAAATAAAACTTGATGAACTTGGTAAAACTTGACTTTGTCATCCATGCCGGTCAGTTCTGTTTGAACCTGGACGGTTGGGCAGTGTTCACGGCTCTGCGTTCAGCTACTCATCTGTTCAGGTATGTCGTGAAGTCTGGGGGTCGAGAGAGGAGAGACAAATCAACATGTCGTGTTCTCAAAGCTCCAAATCGATCAGTGACAGCTGCTACCAGCCAATGGAACTCTGGGCGCTACCTTCCACGATGTCACGAGTGTTTATCCACTCACGGAACGCGTTCATGTCAACTTCAGCAGGAGGCCCTCTGGCTGGCCTCGGTGTCTGACTCCAGATCAGTCCTATGGCAGCTGAGATCAATTCAGTTTACAACTTTTGTTTAATTTGCTTTTATGTTCAGGCCAGCAGAGAAGGCCTTGCTGATCCTGATGCCCCCCCACTGGTGTGTTTTGGAATTTGTTATGGAGCTAGAACCATTGTGTTCTCAAAGGTTCTTATTAAGACAAATCCACTTGCACTTTAATAAATTCTTAATTCCATCAGTGTCAGGCAAATTTATGAGAGTGTAATACAAAACTGTTGAGGCACTCCATCAAAGTTAAATGTAATACCATTAAAAATCAGACAAGTTATTCACAGGACAGTTAACAATTTTTTCAAACTGTCTATGTTTTAGGATTGTGCTGAAGAAAAGGGTCTGAAAGCAGTTGAATGAATGAATGCGGATCTTCTGTCACTCTATAAATGTAAAGTAAACAGAGCAATGATCTATAAATGAATGATCTATAAATGAATGATCTATAAATGTATAAATGAAGGTAATGTACCTTCAGTGCAGTGACTGGTGGGTCTTCAGAATCCCTGGTGATGTTGATTCCAGTTGTAGGTGCTTCCTGTGCTGCTACACTAACATTGCCCTCATCGTACCACAGATCTATAGTTCATCCTTCTAGTTTGACGTCCCTGGAGGCGGTCCCTGGAGGCGGTCCCTGGAGGCGGTCCCTGGAGGCGGTCCCTGGTGTCTGGGGGGTTCTCGTGGTACTGTGTGAGGTGGGGAAGCCCACAGGTGGAGCCTCAGGGAGGAGCTCCGGGTCAGCAGACCTCCAGACGCTCATGAGTACCATCAGTGCTTCTCGTACGCCCGACCCTTCTGACCACACACCCTCGTGGATGGGCTCTTCCAAAACTGTGCAGATTGGAATCAAGGGGTCAAAGGTGGAGTCAGCCAAAACACCACTTTAATGACTTTTCTAACACAGAAGCCTCTCAGCAATAGACCTTCCCCCAGAGGAACATGATCAGAGCTGATGACCGACACCTGCCACCACCTTTCTGCCATTGTTCCCAATCAGAACGATGGCAGAAAGGTGTGTTCTGATGCAGGAGGGGGTTGGGGTGTGTAGTCAGACAATACTTCACCTTTACCACCACACACACCTGATCCTCCCGTGGGAATGAATCGAACCACAAACAATTACCAGGTGTCACAACACTAACTCCGAACCGCCAGGTGAACAGATGATAATACAGGCTAACAATGCTCTTTCTGGCATTGGGCCGCTATCTGCGACAATCCCACAATGCAACTGACGTCTCACAATTGCTGCTTTTTGACAGATGAGAATTAAGCCCCGTCAGCCTCAGCCGGCCTCTGTGGGCACCGTGGCCTTTCAGGCGGGGGCTTGCCGGGGCATTAGTGGTGTCAGGTTCTGTAACAGAACAGTGAGCAGCAATTACAGAGAGGCCACTGCTCCTGTGAAGATCCCGTGTTGTCAGGATCGCACTGGATTGGCAGGAGGAGCACCAACCTCCACGTCTCCAGAGGATCCATTAGAGGAGAGGCCTGGCGTTCTGATCCGACCAGCTGACACAATTACCCCAACGCCTGCGTAGCTGTGCAGCGCCGGTAGGTGTGGTATCAGCAGGCTGGTGCACAAGTGGAGTAAATAATGTCTGAGATGTGATCAGCTGAGATACGGGCTAATGTGTTCCACCCCTCACCTCATATTTACACGTGTTCTCCAGCTCACAGACGTTTCTCTGGACCTCTACCCGTCCATCAGAATGAATCAGGAAACACTGGACGTTTAGCCTTCAGGACGTTAAAGAACATCAGGTGTTAATTAGCTTCAGCTTTCACTACAAAGTGAAGCTGGTGAACCTCGTAAATTATAGATGTAAGACTTTATTTTTACTACTAATCTGGACCGATTGGTATTAATTATTAGTTTTACTACTAACTTTGACCATTTGGTGTTGATCTGTCGGTGATCATAGCTGCACCATGTGCTGAAGGTCTCCGTCAGACTTCTGTTCTCTTTTGTAAAAACATTTATCCAAGAGCCGTCATCTGGTTCATATCAACGCTTCGTTTTATTACATTCCTCACGAGGTGGGACAGACCTGACTGTAAACTGCATCTTAACCAGAGCCCTGAGGAACGTACAGTCATGACTATCAACACACAGGATCCCTTCAGTTCTCCATCTGTGCTGATTCCAGTCACCCTTCACACTCAGGGGTCGAGGGATGGTGGGAATCAGATGTGTATCACCCAACAGTTCTCTGACCAAACAGCCTGGTGGGGAACTGGGAGAAGATTGCTTTTGATGAATCCACATCTTGAAACACTTTCTGAAGGTAATTGTTAAGACTAAGCAGCTCCAGGACTCTAATGAAATGAGTTGGAGATGACGTCACACAAACACGGACCATCAGGATCGGATTGAACACGCCACAGCTCTGAGGCTCTGACATAAATCACACGTGAACCGACAAGGTTTCTGTGTTTGAAACACGACAGGATGGACACGAGACTGCGTCTAAGAAAAGAACTAATGTGTGTGTGTGTGTGTGTGTGTGTGTGTGTGTGTGTGTGTGTGTGTGTGTGAGCACTAGATTGCAGTCATTTTTGTTGCATGGTTGAACTGGTTGCATCTGATAGACCCTAACCTGCTGCTTCAGAAGGAAACGCCGTGACCCGGTGGAATCCTGCTGCTCCACACCCGTTTGCTCTGGAAATTCATCCTGATCGTTGTATCGCTGATGAAACTAATACAGTACATGCAATACACAGGAAGGAATCGAACCCAGAACCTTCCTGCCGTGAGGTGGAGTGTCTTAAAGACATGGTCTGTTAATCGAAGGGGTTCCTTCTCAAACAGAACCGTCTCTAGTGGGACGCGACCAGAAGTCAAGGCCCAAACACTGATATGAACCACAGAAACCCAAAGCTGACATTTGAACAGGCTTTCCTTTAAGTTGATGCTGAACCCTTTGGCTGACATCTCTGAGCGTCTTTGGTCACCTAATTGGACATCTTGACACGTGCATTCTAACACTCACAAACTCTAAATATTTATTCTCTAGTCCAGCCGTTGTTTCAAACCTATCACGTCTCTTCAGTTTGTTTTTTTTGAAATGAGGATGAACAGTAAGAAAACCTTCCAGATCAAACCGCTTGTGTCCAACGAAACAAACCAGATGGAACGCTCGTGATACGGAACACAAAATTACAAATCAGACAATTTTTTTTCCTCCATTTTCAAAGTATTGAATAATATTTATTTTTAAATTGTGGCTTTCTTTTTACAAAATAAAGGACCTCATAATAAGTAAAGCGTCATGTTGTGGAGCGTAGCGCTGCTCTGGGGGTCCGTCTAGGGGTTCCATGTGCTCCAGGTGTCTGCAGGGGTTCTCTCCGGGTTCTCCAGGGTCCTCCCTCCTGTGAGTGTGTTTGTCTTTAGTGTGGCCTTGTGATTCTAGATGAAGGTAAGTCCCTCTATCGTGACTGACTGTTAGGATGTAAGGTACCATGAAGGCCCCTTTGACTGACCCTGATAGTATCTACAAAGTTTACCAACAGAGCAGGAACATCTTGGTCTCTATTTTACTGTTCTTTACATATGATAATTGGTCTCCTCAGAAACCAGTAATGGTAACCAAAGTCAGTTGTATATTGTTGTCAAGACCTGACTATTATTTTGAAAAGTTGTACTTCTGTATTTCTTGGATGATACTATAAAAACAGAAGCCCATTATTCCTGCAATAAGGAGCTAACGACTCGCAGCAGGCGTATAGTTTTCAGGGTGTGCATTTCCTTGAAAGGGCCAAAGAATAAAGAGTCATTACTGCAGTTTCATCGTGTCTGGATAGCATTGGCATGTCTGTAAAGATCATTATTTTTGCCCCTCAAGCTGTTTGGCAAAAGAGAGCAGGGTTAACTGCACACCCAACGCGAAATCCAGGGTCAGCTGTAACACATGGATGAATACGCTAACGATACGCAACCAGGCAGCTCCAACTTTTTCTAGACGCTCCTAATGACTGTGGACTCTTCTTGTGGGAGAGGAGAATCTGTTGTTTCTTTGTGCTTTGTCAGCTTCGGGTTGCTGAAACAGACACAGCTGAATTGTTGCCTTTTTCCTCTTCAGTTTTTTCAGGGTTTGTTCTGTTTTACTTGTTTTTAACTCTCTTTAAAGGTAGACGGTGTGGAGCGCACATCGTCCTGAATACCCCGGTGTGGGGTACATGGATGACAGTGTAAGAAAGGCTCTCTGGTAATTTGCATTTTGATACCCTCCTGCCACCCTGGTGAACACATTGCCCTCAAATTTAACAGTGAGGACAAGTTGGTGATGCATTATTATAAAGCTTATGAATCCGTGATAAGGGTCATACCCTAAAAAAGTGTCAACAACTAAATGTGGTAGAAGGGACAGCACCCCCTAGAGGCAGCAAGAGGAGACTTGAAGTGCTATAAAAACTTATTAATCACAATGACCTCAGATTTGTTCAATACAGCCATGAAGACTTGACAAAGGTTTGTTGTGAGTGACCAATAAATCAATCAAGTTTTATTTATATAGCGCTTAATCATGTTCACATTGTTTTTTTGTTGCTGTTGCTAAGTGCCCACGGCAGCCAATCACCATTAAGTTGCTGCAGCAGAATGCTTCTGGAGTTGGGATATTTCATCTCTGACTGATTACATTGACTTTGTATGTAAACTCATTCTTAGAGGGGACAAATGGTTTGGTATGAATTCAACTTCACCGATGGCTGATATTTTCCATCAAACAGAAAGTTGGCGTTGAAGAACCACGCAGGGGCAGATGCTCACCCGAACTGACAAACTTGTCAGTTTGTAGTCCTCATATTCTTATGGGTTACACCATTTGTTGTTGCAAGTTGGTTCAATGGTGCCACCTATTAAATTTCAAAAAAGCAGCCTTGGCCGTGCAGGACCTGAGTTCTGTGTGAAGCCCAAAGTCTTTTTGAATCACTGGCCTCCCTTTAAACTGGACTCATGCTGGTTACCTCAGACACTCTCCCATGCAAACCAGTCGCTACTACATCCCTGTTAGCAACACCTCTAAGTCCCTGGAGGCTACACAGCCAGCTGTATGCTAGCGCATACGGATCCGTTACATCACATGCAGCTTTCCCATTATGAAATTCACACTTTTTCAGGTCTCTACATATACATAGTGGTCCTCCCTAACCCGACCAACTCCTAGAATCTGGTAAACGAACGCTCCCTGCATCAATATATTTGGAGTTTTAGGAACTGGTGGCCTGAAAGGAGTCAAAACAATCGGAGTCACTCCAGCCAGTTAGCGTCACGTTCTGAACAAGGTTATGAAATGCTGCAGTCGACTGATCATCGTATTTACTATCAAACTTTAGGTATTGCAAGGAAATTAGACAGGATCAGTCGGAACAAAGCCTGTCAAACAATAAAGAAGTGGATGAGAAGCATAAACCAGCATAGATACTGGATTCCATCAGAGCCATCCACCCCCCCCCCGATGACCCTCTCTGCCCCAAGTGCCTACATGAGGATCGCCAGACAAAGGACAATACAAAGTGGATCAAAATGGTATTGTACTAATAAAATAAAAGCTACTTCATAATCCTCGTTCAGTGACCTCAGCGTGTCCAGAAGACAACCACACCTGGTAATGTGTTCGGAAAATCATCACAAAGAATGTCAATGAAAAGACCTTTTATCTTCTTCTCTGGTCGTGGCTTTCCACGGTTGAATCCTCCGGTTTGCACCAAAGAATGTTGTTTTTTCCTTTCCTGGATGCTTTGCAGGTACATGAAGGAGAAGTTAGTCCATTAAGAGATGCAGCCTGACCTGTTATATTATCTGTTCATTTGTATCTTCTGTGAACCTCCAGACTCTACCTGACTGCGATGTACTTCAATGAAAACACAGACAAACCACAAGTCGAGACCCGGGAAGGTGTACCCCTCTACAAGATCCACTTTCCAAAGGCTTTGAGGGGACAATGCAGTCAAACCTCACAAGACAGAGCCAACATTCTGTTAGTGGTGCAATATTTTAATATTTCAAACAAACATGTTTTGAAATTATGCTGATAGAGCGAACGCTTCTCTGTAGGTATCCATCAAACCCTGATGGGACTCGTCCAGCTCCCCGTGGGTCAGGGGGCTGGAGCCTATCCCAGCTGTCGTAGGGCGTGAGGCAGGGGAATCTCCAGGCGCGACACCAGTGCACCGCAGAGCCACACAGAGACATACAAACACATACACACACACATACACACACACACACCTACGGTCAATTTGGAATGACCAATTAACCTGAAGGTCATGTTTCTGGAGGGGGGAGGAAGCCGAAGAACCTGGAGAGAACCCCCCCAGACACGGGGAGAACATGCAAACGCCACACAGCAGGACTCGAACCCAGAACCACCTTGCTATGCTGCACCGTCCCCATTAGCATTGTTAGCTAATTATTACCTATACAGTAAAAATGGACACATTTTGCAAAATTGTATATTTCTCCAAGAGGTGAATGAACCCTCCATGCATGCAGCCCATGGTTTCTCATGATGAGGTTCATCTTGGTTTACAGTCTGGAGTTAAGTCGTTCTCGATTACGCGTCGGTTTAAAAAAAAATACAAGGAAAACTTAAAATCATGTTTTTTCTGTACTATACTAAAAAATAAAATGTAATTGTTTGTCAGCTTGAAATAGATTCATATTAACCAAAAATTATTAAAATGCATTCATTAATAAAGTTCAGTACAGTGAGAATGTCTGTCTGTTGATCCTGGAGACGACTTCATTTTTTGACTCAGGCCTCGTCTCCTGTTCCAGTTCACAACGTAAGGTGAGACCTACCTGTATTCCACCATATTTTACTCGTGTGTGTCTTTGTGCAACACGACGTGACAACACTGAGCTCCTGCTGGTTCCATCAGACGTCCCACGTTAGCTTATGAAAAACCATTAAGCCTATGTCCTGTCTATCATGGTGACATATCTGTATGGCCATAATCAAACGACGCTATTAGCATCAGGATCCAGGACTAACGCGCGGCTCCAGCGCAGCTGAGCCTAACAACACGTGACACATGCCTGCCATTAGCAGGACGCCGGTCCTGCTACGCTTTTAATTTGGCTCGCTTGTAATCTCCATCTCCTTTAAATGTTTTCATCTGTTAAAGTACTTCCAGCAGCTTGAACCCAATCAGAGAGTTTCTCTCTCATCTTCGTCTCTGTGGATCAGAGAACTCAATTAGCTTAATTGGCCTGGATATTACGCTCTGTAATACATTGGTTTCCACAAACTTAACTCGGCACTTTAGAAGCACCTCAGTAATTGGAGTAATAACTGTAATCCAAATGTTTTAGCTCGACATTCTAGATTACTCTAAATTGAAATCAAGCTAATTATTTGAAGCAGGGAGCTGCAGCCGTGACATCAAAGTCGCTGATGTCAGCGAGACGGAGCGCTTCCTCTTCCTGCTTCTACGTTTAACAGGTGTGTACGTAACAGTCGGTCCACATCTTCTGTTTCCAGAGAGAACCTGTGCTGTTTCTAGAGCCAACAGCAATTACAACACATTTAAATGATCTCCTTTGAAGGGGATCCTCACTCAACCATCAATCCCAACCACATGGGACCAAACAACTTCACCTGGGTCACAGGTAAGTCTCTCCACATTTGTCTCTTTGCAGCTGCCTGTAAGTAGGAGTGAAATCATCATACTTGACTAATGAAGTCCTCTGCTCTGTTTTGTTTGTGTGTTTGTGTGTGTGTGTTTGTGTGTGTGTGTGTGTGTTTGTGTGTGTGTGCGCTCGTGTTGGAGTCCATCGTTTGTTCTGCGTCATAGCGACAACGCACATCGGTTAGTCTCACGACATTTTATCTTATTTCCTGTTGTCTGTTAGCATGAGTGAAATCAAGTTACGCTTGGCTCATTGGGTGTAATGGAGAGCACGGATCAACAGGGTCAATATGACCACGGATCAAGAATCAATCATGAACACTTTACCTCAGAGGATTTCCAAAGAGATTTGAAGGTAAGATAGTTTTCAGACAACCCATAGTATTTATTCTGAGTTCACAAGGTTTAGTGGATGATTAATTCATGTCTGGAGCTCCTGGAGGTGTTGTATACATGTTTTAATGACCAGATTATCACCTGATCATGGCATCTCCTTTATTGGGATCATATTGGGGCTTGTATAGTTTTCAGTTATAATGTGGTTATATTAATAGGGGATAATTACCCCCCAGCTGGGTTCACAGGGAACTCTTCTGTATGTGATGATGATGACATGATTACAGATGATTTCCTGATAAATAAATGTGATAATGTTGGCTTGTAACGTAGTTGCTTTCTGTATATATTTATATAACGGCGCTGATATGGATTCACCCCACTGTCTACGATTGCGTCCCTTCCGCTGAGGAGGAGAACATCACAGCTTAAGATGTCTTGTGTTTGGCCAAGATCCCCACTGATCATGAAAAATAATGCCACCAAAACTTTGGTTTAATTTTGTACTTGTACTTGTAACAGGTCAAGGCGGATGACCCCCCTCCAGAGCCTGGGTCCTGCCCGGAGTTTCTTCCTCAATGAGGGAGTTCCCCCCCACCGTCGCTTATGCTGCTCTGGAGGACATTGTTGGCTTTCTGTCTGTAAAGCGCTTTGAAATCTGACTTCAACTGGACCTTGTTCTTCAGGTAAATACCCCGTCTGGTCCAAGAACACCACCTCCCCCAGGTTCACAGCTTGTCCTTCTGTCTCCGTCTACACACGTTCTCTGACGGCCATTCCACCTTAAAACAACCACATTTTTGTACTTTATCTTGGTGAGTGTTTGTGTCGCTGCCCGTTCGTCTCCAGTCGTTAACTAGTTAACCTCCACGGCGCGTGCAGCAGGAAGTAACTGCAGGACCGTCGATGCTCTGATTGGCTGTAGCGCCAGTGAACCTTACTGACGCTAAAAACCATCAGTCGTATTCTATTTTACAGTCATGACATGTCGCTGAGCGCCACACACACACACACACACACACACACACACACACACACACACACACACACACACACACACACACTGATACATAATACTGAAATGATGGAGGGTTTAGTTTCTCCTCATTTGCACAAATAAACAGGTGATGGACTGAGTTCTTATCAAATCATAGGAATCAAATGCTGACACCCCCACCAGAAAATGATCAGGACACCCCCACCAGAAAATGATCAGGACACCCCCACCAGAAAATGATCAGGACACCCCCACCACACATGAATGAAGCAGCTTTTGTTCACATCAACCAGAGGGACGTTCGATGGAGTGGAACAACGGACGTCACCAGAGACGCGACCCCCCCGGCAGAGACCCCAGGTGACCCCATTAGTGCACCGCTGAGTGTGAGATGTTCACTAGTGCAGGCAGTTTAGACACGGTAGGACCCCGTGTCCATGACCCCAGAGCTGCTCCCTCAGCTGAGCGTTCACGACCCCCCAAAGGTGTCTGCAGGAGTTTGACCAGCACACGTGAACATGTAACCAGCAATCTAACATGTACCCAGCACATGTGAACATGTAACCAGCACACGTGAACATGTAACCAGCACACGTGAACATGTAACCAGCACACGTGAACATGTAACCAGCAATCTAACATGTACCCAGCACATGTGAACATGTAACCAGCACACGTGAACATGTAACCAGCACACGTGAACATGTAACCAGCAATCTAACATGTACCCGTGTGACATGGTTACATGTTAGATTGCTGGTTACATGTTCACGTGTGCTGGTTACATGTTCACGTGTGCTGGTTACATGTTAGATTGCTGGTTACATGTTAGATTGCTGGTTACATGTTCACGTGTGCTGGTTACATGTTAGATTGCTGGTTACATGTTAGATTGCTGGTTACATGTTCACGTGTGCTGGTTACATGTTAGATCGCTGGTTACATGTTAGATTGCTGGTTACATGTTCACGTGTGCTGGTTACATGTTAGATCGCTGGTTACATGTTAGATTGCTGGTTACATGTTCACGTGTGCTGGTTACATGTTAGATTGCTGACACCAACATGACTGTAATGTATGTGTGTAAATAAAGGTTGACTAAATTGAAACACCAATCACTTACCAGACAGACCAGTAAACAAACCCAGACCTAACTACCCCAGCTGATGCCCCCCAGCCTGGATGGGCCCCACATGGACTGAAGGGACGTCCAGGCGCTGGTCACCGTGGTTACACGCCTCGTTTGACACCATTCATGAACATGTTTGCATGTACTGTGTAACGGTTCACAGCTGGGGGGGGGGTCACTCATGAAGCAGTGAGAGCCAGAGATCTGTTCTGTTCAGTCTGAAACCATCACCTGTGAGGGTGAGAGTGCGTTACCATGGTGATGGGGCCACGTCAGGAGAACAGCTCTTAACCTGGACGTTGCTCCTGCTTCTTGGTACAACCCTCTGGAGTGATGGACCAGACCTGGGGAGGTGGTGCTGAGTCACCCAGCAGAGGGAACGAGTCATCACACACACACACACACACACACACACACACACACACACACACACACACACACACACACACACACACACACACACACACACACACACACACACGACTGTCCACAGGCATCATGTCTGGTCCAAAACATTAAGAGCTGCTTTATTTTGTGGGCACTTGGGGGCAGAAATCCGGGGGGGGGCACAATGCTGAAGGATGTGACAGACCTGAACCAAAGGTGTTGCTTCACATGAAGAACAACAAACAGAACATCATCAGACACAGACCAACACCTGTCATGTGGACAGTTTGGGTACAGGGGGGTTAGGAGATGACTGGACCAGACTGAACCTGTGGAAACCAGGTCTTCACCTTGGGGAGGGACCCACATGCGCACAAACACACTCTTCAGTTTACATTCACTTTTTTCAGTGTGATATTATACAGTAAAAGTAAAAAGACATTTCCTCAAATGCACATTGAGATTCAAGTAGAAGTTGTTGGGGGGGCCGTCGGGGGGGTGTTGTCTGTCCTCAGTAGATGAGACTCGACTGCTGGGTTGGATCTTCAACCGGGATCAGCTGAGCAGGAGCTCACTGGCCGGGGGCAAAGGGGCAAGACAAAGAAATGGACAAACTGGTTATCATAGTTGTAGTTCTCCGGGGGCTTCAGAGCCCTTCCTGCCACTCTGGGGTCTCTATGGGGTCTATTCCCCCGGGCAGGCTTGTTCAGGTATGTACACATGGGGGCCAGAGCCAATCAGGAGGCCGCAGAGCTTCTGAATGATGCTCAGCTCTCCTTCAGTCTCGCTCTTTCTCCCACTCCTCATCTTCCTTCTCCTCCTCACCCTTGTTGACCTGGGGGGGGTCAGCGCACCTGTGGGGCGTAGCCCTCCTTCATCAGCCCCTCCTCGTAGTCCGTCTGGCACAGGATCATGTTGTTCTTCAGGAAGAACTTGTCCCCCACACAGAACCTGTGGACAGAGACACAAACTTGGTTTACATAGAGAACAAGACGGGAACCCCACCCCACCCCATGGGAACCCCACCCCATGGGAACCCCACCCCATGGGAACCCCACCCCATGGGAACCCCACCCAACGCTGAGCTGTAGGCTACAGGTACAGCACCCACACGTCATGGAGTAAAGATCACCTGGAACATGTTTGACAACATTGGTTCCTACATCATTTAGTTCCTACAGGAGGACAACATTGGTTCCTACATCATTTAGTTCCTACTGGAGGACAACATTGGTTCCTACATCATTTAGTTCCTACAGGAGGACAACATTGGTTCCTACATCATTTAGTTCCTACAGGAGGACAACATTGGTTCCTTCATCATTTAGTTCCTACAGGAGGACAACATTGGTTCCTACATCATTTAGTTCCTACAGGAAGACAACATTGGTTCCTACATCATTTAGTTCCTACTGGAGGACAACATTGGTTCCTACATCATTTAGTTCCTACAGGAGGACAACATTGGTTCCTACATCATTTAGTTCCTACAGGAGGACAACATTGGTTCCTACATCATTTAGTTCCTACAGGAGGACAACATTGGTTCCTACATCATTTAGTTCCTACAGGAGGACAACATTGGTTCCTACATCATTTAGTTCCTACAGGAGGACAACATTGGTTCCTACATCATTTAGTTCCTACTGGAGGACAACATTGGTTCCTACATCATTTAGTTCCTACTAGAGGACAACATTGGTTCCTACATCATTTAGTTCCTACAGGAGGACAACATTGGTTCCTACATCATTTAGTTCCTACTGGAGGACAACATTGGTTCCTACATCATTTAGTTCCTACAGGAGGACAACATTGGTTCCTACATCATTTAGTTCCTACAGGAGGACAACATTGGTTCCTACATCATTTAGTTCCTACAGGAGGACAACATTGGTTCCTACATCATTTAGTTCCTACAGGAGGACAACATTGGTTCCTACATCATTTAGTTCCTACAGGAGGACAACATTGGTTCCTACATCATTTAGTTCCTACAGGAGGACAACATTGGTTCCTACATCATTTAGTTCCTACTGGAGGACAACATTGGTTCCTACATCATTTAGTTCCTACAGGAGGACAACATTGGTTCCTACATCATTTAGTTCCTACTGGAGGACAACATTGGTTCCTACATCATTTAGTTCCTACAGGAGGACAACATTGGTTCCTACATCATTTAGTTCCTACAGGAGGACAACATTGGTTCCTACATCATTTAGTTCCTACAGGAGGACAACATTGGTTCCTACATCATTTAGTTCCTACAGGAGGACAACATTGGTTCCTACATCATTTAGTTCCTACAGGACAACATTGGTTCCTACATCATTTAGTTCCTACAGGAGGACAACATTGGTTCCTACATCATTTAGTTCCTACAGGAGGACAACATTGGTTCCTACATCATTTAGTTCCTACAGGAGGACAACATTGGTTCCTACATCATTTAGTTCCTACAGGAGGACGACCCGTCAGTAATGAATAAATGTGAACTAACAGTAGGTGGTGACAGAGTGTCCTACAGGTAGTCTATCGTCTACCTTGATTCTCTAAGTGTAACCTGACCTGAATTGTCTTCAGTCTCCATGTTGATGAACGTCTCCATGAACAGAAATGCATTGTGGGTTCTTTTTCCGCTCAGAAGTTCACAGAGATGTGGAGAAAAGAGGAGGAAACGCTGCAGATGACGCCAACAGGAAAGATTGAAAGACCACAGGAAGTGACATCCGATCAATTGTTGTTTGGTTTTCAGCATTTTGGTCTAAGTTTACTTTCTTTTTTGTTTTGACAAATAACCCTGTGTGTTGGGTTGTCGAGGAAACATCCTTCGTGACACCCTGTAGGAGAAGCTCTCAGAGCAGGAGCAGGTCTCAACACCTTCTACTCTAGCTGAGAGACACTAGAGGAGCTGATGGAACATAAGGACAACACTGGGCTGAGGGAACCGCAGTGGAGCGTTTTCAACCCACAGTAGAGGGCAGCAATATGCTGCTGCAGGATGTTTAGAGCTTCATCTAGCACAAACGAAGGCCTTCTGCTGTAATGGTTCCTATGGAACAAGGACTTCAAGGGACTGACAGCTGTTCTAGGGAAACTGAAGATCATGTTGGTAACGCTTGTGGAACAGCTAGGTTCACTTCTTCAAAGTAGTCCAAACATCGACTCACCAACTCATGATGTGACTCATGATGGTGCTGATAGTCTGACTATAAGAGAACAGTCTAACCGTTGGTGGAGGTCTGATGACGGTGGTGGTACCTCCCTTACAGTCTGACTGCTAGTGGAGGTCACGTTCCCTCTGAACGTGGTAGGAAGGTGGTTCATGGTACACCAGGTTGTTTTTTGGAGAAGGATAAAGGGAAGTTTGGCTGTTTGGTCTTTTTTTTTTTACATTGCCTGATGACTCGACAAACTTGTGGAGTGGATCCAGATGTTCGAACTGTCACTGTAGCTGCAGGACTCGCCTTTCAGAACGAGGTGAAGCATTCAGTGTTTCACCAGGTGATTCCACAGGCTGGGAGGAGTTGACCTGGACAGTTATTAGTGTTTTGAAAAGTGTATCCATAGTTTCAGTCTGTCTCTGTCTCTCTTTGTCTGCTTTTAGAGCTGGTGAATCAGATTCGTCTTTATACAAATCATCTGCATAACTAACAACAACAATCACGTTAATGAGACAACCACGGTTATTCCAACCAGACTGGAGGCGCCTCGTTTTGGGGTTAGGGTTAGGGTCCATCACTTCTGATTGAACCGGGTTAGGGTTAGGGTCCATCACTTCTGATCTGATGGGGTTTGGGGTTAAGGTCCATCACTTCTGATCAGACGGGGTGGTCTCACTGTTCACTGACAGCTCCACGTGATTCTGGATCACGGTTCTGATTTAGGTCCACATATGAAAGTGACTCAAAACGTGTTCAGAAAAGAACCGTCTGTTTCACACAGCCGGGACGAATCTGATCTGTGACACATTAATTCAGAAGTGGAATCAGGTTATTCATTAGGTTGTGTGAATGTTTCTGTCTGTGACCCAGACAGACACAAGTCAGTACCTGGTGTGGTTGGTACCTGAACTGAGGCCTGTCCAGCCTCAGTCACTATCTATCTCACAATCTATTAGTCCTCGGGTCTTTATTCTCTTCCATTCTGCTGGTTTCACTCCATTTCTCTCCTCCTCCTCGTCTCACACCTCCTGTCTCTGCTCTCCACTTATTTCACAAGGCCAAATTGTTTCTGCTCGGTTAAATGTCAACAGCATCTGTGACATCTGTGCACCAATTATGACGATATTGCACCGGGGCCGTCAGCGCCGTGTCTAACAAACCACCTTTTGTCGCCTTAAAAAGTACTGCAGAGTCTGAATCTTGAATAAAATCTTTTTAATAATGCTGAAAAACACTCAATAATAGTGTATAATTTTATATAATAATATAATAGGATGGTGTCATGTGCACCTGCGGCTCCTCTCTCTCCCGCTAGACCGGTTCTTTCGTGTTTTTTTACCGCCTATGGGTCTGACAGGACCTGTGCTGTATGTCGTACATGTATGGTACACTTGACAATGACTAATTTAATTATTATAGCATGATCTGTCTGTTAGATAAACTTGAAGTATGTCAGTACAGTTGATTTAACAATGATAACTACTTTCATCTGTCAGGTCAGGCCTCCTGTCTGCCCAGTACTACCTGCCACATGGACGGGGGGTTAGCGTGTAATCCAGCTCCTCAACCAGCATCACGCTGGTGGGGGGGCATTAAACCCAAGACCTGTCAAGGGGCAGCTCCTTGTGAGCCAACAGTCATCATGAAAACGATGGTTGTGTTCTGACAGTCCAGAAGGAGGTTCCATCACAAAGTTCACGGGTAGGAATACAGTCCTACCTAAGGGAGTCACACACCCTGCCCCAGGTGAGGGCCAGACGGTCCTGGCCAGTACCACCAAATCCAGCTGCTTTGGTGGTACTGGGATTGAGTACCCCATGACCAACGTACTGTTCATCAATCAGGTGTCTCACCTGCTGAGCATTGTGGGTAACGCATAGGGCTGGCCAGTCATCTTAGACACAATCATGATAGCCAAGGATGAGAAGAGACTAACTGAACCGAGGACTCAGTCAACAGGTGAGGTTAGGACACGAACTGATTCTCAACAACACGTCAGTTTAAACACACTGAAATGAGGGGGTCACCCCCACTTCACCGACGTAGGAAAAAAAAGTCTTTTCTGTATGATGTGACTTCATGTCTGGCTTCACAGACATCCTCGTCCTAGAAGGAAGGAACTTCACCAGCGTCCAGTGACCAGATATACAACACGACCATCAATCACACAACTCATCCCGACAGAGCTGGGGATCTCCCACACCAGTGGGTAAAGAACGCCAAACGGCAGCAGGTACCTTTCCGTGGATCTCGGTAATGCTCTATTTCTGGGCCATTCAGGGAGGGATCCACGTGAAGTACCTGGAAACAGGTCGTAGAGCAGAGGAGCCGTCACAGAAGACCAACCCCTCATCTCCTGAGACAGCTGTGGGAGAAGTCTAGTATACAGCAGTGATGACGGCCTCCAGGAATGTGGATTCAAAATGACTGGGCTCCTTCCATCACTGCTGGGGGGGCCAGTCTGTATGTGTCTCAGCCCTGGACTAAGCAGTAAATGTAGGAGGACTTGAAATGACTCTGCTAGGTTTTGTGAGACGACTTTAGCAGTGACGTATGTTCAGCCGTAAACACATTCTGTTGTGTCTGTAGTCTGTCTCCAGACGTACCTGACAGCTTCCTGTTCTCTTCTGATGCTGGACTTTCTTCTTCCACCTTCTCCTACTAACAGGTGACTTTGACTCATGAGTCTTTAGGGAGCTGTACTTGTAGGAGGTACAGAAGGAATGGTTTCCACGGGCACACAGTGAAAAGATGTGCAGAAACCCCTTCAGTTAACAGTTAGTGTTCCAGGACCATTGGCAGAAGAGGACGTTCTGCGATAGAGCAACAAACTATTTTATTATTAATAGTAATCTAAACGTTTATGACCCCCCCATACTGATATTAAACCACCCTCTATCTGTATTAACTTTAAAACACTCTGACAGACTGTTTAAAGAGTTTTTAATTATTTCTTTAATACAGGAAAGAGTACTGCGTTCCCTAAGTCTTAGCCAATAGCATGTGCGTACGGTATCACGTGACTAACTATTAAAAATCTGCGATGTAGTGAAGAAAACAGGGAGAGCAGTGGAATGGGCCTTAGCACACACCTGTAAATACATTCACACAAATTTAATCAATCATGAAAATAAACGTTATTTACATTTAAATCTGCATACGTGTCAGTTTCCCTAAAATGTAATGGATTTCATGTTGTCACAGATGAGTGTGTGTGTGTGTGTGTGTGTGCGTGCGTGCGTGTGTGCGCGCGTGCGTGCGTGTGCGCGCGTGCGTGCGTGCGTGTGTGTGTGCGTGTGTGTGTGTGTGTGCGTGTGTGTGTGTGTGTGTGTGTGTGTAAACTCTTGTGAATGGAGTTCAAACGTTATCATAACTTTACTGCCCCCAGTCAGAGGGGATAGGCTCCGCCCCCTCACGGCCCAGGTCACATGCAGTGGATGGATGGATTTTAATTGTGTTAAACACAATTTAATTGATTAAGTCCCATCTAATGACTAAAAATAAAATTGCTATAATTGTGAAAAGTTATAATTGTTAAAATAAATCAATAAACTGTTCTTTACTTTCAATATTTTTAATGTTCCACCTTTAACAGAAGATGTAGATCAATTATCTTATTTTCAAACTGTTTAATAGTTTTTTTTAATCTTATCTCCTCATTTGAAGGGAAAACACATTTTAATCTTCCTGAAGGTGATTTTTAAAGATTCTTCTGAGACGTTTTCTGACTCGTTTACTTCTCCTGACTCTCCTCACAGGATCAGACTCTCTTCAACTCAGTCAAGTTTCAACCCCAGTCACACCCAGAGGGACAGCTGTGTCCCTGATTGGCTGTTAGCTGCTGGCTAACTAGCCTACCTCCTGACACACACACACACACACACACACACACACACACACACACACACACACACACACACACACACACACACACACACACACACACACACACACACACACACACACACACACACGCGCCGCCAGCGGCTGAGCTAAGCTGCTCTAACCCCAGAGCTTCAGCGTGGAGCATCCCCCCCTTATCAGCACTGACCTTCCCCGCTACTGTCACCCATTCTGCCCCCCCCCTCCATTCTAACCTTCCCCCAGCCTCCCTCCACTGTGGCCCCCACCTCATCAGAGGGGAACTGGGCTGGATGATGAGGCTGGACGACAGCTCCATCGATTAGCTGTCCCCCAGGGCTGATCTGTGGCTAACTGCCTGCTGCATATCTCCGTTCTTATGCCCCCCCCACCACCGACACCCCCCTTCTCCTCAGAACCAGCCCCACATCCTTCTGGGACTCAGACCACAGCAGTGCTTTCCTTCCCCAGCTCAGAGTGGCTGGTGGGAAGGTCACGGCGGGGGGGCTTATGTCGGAGGCCATGTCTGGTGCAGACGTTAGCATCACCACCGATGGGGGGGGGTCCTACATCTGACTGATGGACCTGATGGGGGGGGTCCTACATCTGACTGATGGACCTGATGGGGGGGTCCTACATCTGACTGATGGACCTGATGGGGGGGGTCCTACATCTGACTGATGGACCTGATGGGGGGGGTCCTACATCTGACTGATGGACCTGATGGGGGGGGTCCTACATCTGACTGATGGACCTGATGGGGGGGTCCTACATCTGACTGATGGACCTGATGGACCTGATGGGGGGGTCCTACATCTGACTGATGGACCTGATGGGGGGGTCCTACATCTGACTGATGGACCTGATGGACCTGATGGGGGGGTCCTACATCTGACTGATGGACCTGATGGACCTGATGGGGGGGTCCTACATCTGACTGATGGACCTGATGGGGGGGTCCTACATCTGACTGATGGACCTGATGGGGGGGTCCTACATCTGACTGATGGACCTGATGGACCTGATGGGGGGGTCCTACATCTGACTGATGGACCTGATGGGGGGGGTCCTACATCTGACTGATGGACCTGATGGGGGGGGTCCTACATCTGACTGATGGACCTGATGGGGGGGGTCCTACATCTGACTGATGGACCTGATGGGGGGGTCCTACATCTGACTGATGGACCTGATGGACCTGATGGGGGGGTCCTACATCTGACTGATGGACCTGATGGGGGGGTCCTACATCTGACTGATGGACCTGATGGGGGGGTCCTACATCTGACTGATGGACCTGATGGACCTGATGGGGGGGTCCTACATCTGACTGATGGACCTGATGGACCTGATGGGGGGTCCTACATCTGACTGATGGACCTGATGGACCTGATGGGGGGGTCCTACATCTGACTGGTGGACCTGATGGGGGGGTCCTACATCTGACTGATGGACCTGATGGACCAGGGACAGGACAGTTCCATGTCCTCAGCTGCCCTCATGGAATCAGAACCCCCCCCCCCATCCTGTCTGTGATGTATGGACGGTCCCACAGAGCAGATGCTGACATGGGATGCATGAGGAGTACATGTGGTGGAGGTGGGTGTATGTTAATCCTTCAGCCCCCCCCCAGATGGGCTGCAGCTGACCTGCAGGAGCGCTGGATAATTACACCGGCGACCCCCCCGACCTCCAGATCGCCCACTCTGTTTATCAGATTTCAGGTTTGCTGATGTTCCACAGAGAAATCTGGGGGCCGTTTGTGAGATAGATTAGATTGGTTTATTGAAAGGCCCACTGGGGGAGGGGTCGGCGGGGGCCCTGGTGTTTGTTGGAGCTGGAGAAGAGCTGGTGGGGAGGGGGGGCAGGGATTGGTATGCCAGACAAAGACCAGCAGCCGGTCCAGAGAATCTCAACTAGATCTCCTGACGGACGTTTAGTAAAGGTGTTTAATGTTGGGGAGCCCCCCCCCGGGACCCCCCCCCCCGGGGACCCCCCGCCCACAGTCCTCTGGCATCACGTCACCACTGAGAAGAATGAGCACCGCTAACACGGATCACATCCAACTCATTACGTACTCATGATAACATGTGGAATTTATGCTACACTACACCAACAACCAGGTTAGCTCAGGACACGTCTGTCCAACAACCACGTTAGCTCAGGACACGTCTGTCCAACAACCAGGTTAGCTCAGGACACGTCTGTCCAACAACCACGTTAGCTCAGGACACGTCTGTCCAACAACCACGTTAGCTCAGGACACGTCTGTCCAACAACCACGTTAGTTCAGGACACGTCTGTCCAACAACCACGTTAGCTCAGGACACGTCTGTCCAACAACCACGTTAGCTCAGGACACGTCTGTCCAACAACCACGTTAGTTCAGGACACGTCAGTCCAACAACCACGTTAGCTCAGGACACGTCTGTCCAACAACCACGTTAGCTCAGGACACGTCTGTCCAACAACCACGTTAGCTCAGGACACGTCAGTCCAACAACCACGTTAGCTCAGGACACGTCTGTCCAACAACCACGTTAGCTCAGGACACGTCAGTCCAACAACCAGGTTAGTTCAGGACACGTCAGTCCAACAACCACGTTAGCTCAGGACACGTCTGTCCAACAACCAGGTTAGCTCAGGACACGTCTGTCCAACAACCACGTTAGCTCAGGACACGTCGGTCCAACAACCACGTTAGCTCAGGACACGTCTGTCCAACAACCACGTTAGCTCAGGACACGTCTGTCCAACAACCACGTTAGCTCAGGACACGTCTGTCCAACAACCACGTTAGCTCAGGACACGTCTGTCCAACAACCACGTTAGCTCAGGACACGTCTGTCCAACAACCACGTTAGCTCAGGACACGTCAGTCCAACAACCACGTTAGCTCAGGACACGTCGGTCCAACAACCACGTTAGCTCAGGACACGTCGGTCCAACAACCACGTTAGCTCAGGACACGTCAGTCCAACAACCACGTTAGCTCAGGACACGTCTGTCCAACAACCAGGTTAGCTCAGGACACGTCTGTCCAACAACCACGTTAGCTCAGGACACGTCTGTCCAACAACCACGTTAGCTCAGGACACGTCTGTCCAACAACCACGTTAGCTCAGGACACGTCCAGGTTATCTGAATTCATTGATAACTAAACTGTAGATAACTATTCCCAGTCGTGTTCTGAACTTTATTTATTTGAAGCCGACAAAGAATTACATCTAATATTTTAATTTAGTAGAGAATAAACCCCCGACCTCTTCCTCATCGTGGGTCACGGGGTATTAATATTATATTATATGTTTTATTCTGATTTATTCCACAGTTACATGATATTTTTATTTTTCTGTGTACTTATGTGATAACTGACATATAATCAAGAATGACGTAACTCAAAAAGACGTAAGCTGGGGGTGAGAGGGTTAGGGTTCAGGGTTTAGGGTGAGAGGGTTAGGGTTTAGGGTGAGAGGGTTAGGGTTTAGGGTGAGAGGGTTAGGGTTTAGGGTTTAGGGTGAGAGGGTTAGGGTTTAGGGTTTAGGGTGAGAGAGTTAGGGTTTAGGGTGAGAGGGTTAGGGTTTAGGGTTTAGGGTGAGAGGGTTAGAGTTTAGGGTTTAGGGTGAGAGAGTTAGGGTTTAGGGTGAGAGAGTTAGGGTTTAGGGTGAGAGGGTTAGGGTTTAAGGTTTAGGGTGAGAGGGTTAGAGTTTAGGGTTTAGGGTGAGAGAGTTAGGGTTTAGGGTGAGAGGGTTAGGGTTTAGGGTGAGAGGGTTAGGGTTTAGGGTGAGAGGGTTAGGGTTTAGGGTGAGAGGGTTAGGGTTTAGGGTGAGAGGGTTAGGGTTTAGGGTTTAGGGTGAGAGAGTTAGGGTTCAGGGTTTAGGGTGAGAGGGTTAGGGTTTAGGGTTTAGGGTGAGAGGGTTAGGGTTTAGGGTTTAGGGTGAGAGGGTTAGGGTTTAGGGTTTAGGGTGAGAGGGTTAGGGTTTAGGGTGAGAGGGTTAGGGTTTAGGGTGAGAGGGTTAGGGTTTAGGGTTTAGGGTGAGAGAGTTAGGGTTCAGGGTTTAGGGTGAGAGGGTTAGGGTTCAGGGTTTAGGGTGAGAGGGTTAGGGTTTAGGGTTTAGGGTGAGAGGGTTAGGGTTTAGGGTTTAGGGTGAGAGGGTTAGGGTTTAGGGTGAGAGGGTTAGGGTTAGGACCCCAGGATCTAGACTCTGTGCTGGGCCTGGCCCCGGATACGAGTCCTGACTCAGGGCTGGGTTCCCTACTCAGCACGCTTTCCCACCTGGCGAACCACCGGCCCTGGTGAAGGCGGTGACAGAGGCGTGGGGGCGTGGCCAATCACTCACCTCTGGTTGCAGAGTTGGCAGGCGAAGCAGTCCAAGTGGTAGACGTTCTCCTTGGCCCGCATCACCATCTCAAAGGCTGGGATGAGTTTACTGCAGGCTGCACAGTTCCCTGTTACACCAAACAACCTGACACACACACACACACACACACACACACACACACACACACACACACACACACACACACACACACACACACACACACACACACACACACACACACACACACACAGACTTAGTTATATCTGGTCAATCAGACTTTACAGCTCAATAATACATCAACATCATCGGCGTGGGACATGGAGTTTCCCGTGACGCTCCGGACATTTAGCCCCCCCATCACGTGTCCCATCAACACCAGAGGGGCAGCAAACACCGTCAGAACAGCTGCACCGCTTGTGACTCTGAGTGTGAGTGACAGCTGTCAGCGAGCGTGGTGAACAACCGCCTTAAGCTGCTCTGTCGGAGAGCGTGGTGAACAACCGCCGTAAGCCGCTCTGTCGGAGAGCGTGGTGAACAACCGCCGTGAGCCGCTCTGTCGGAGAGCGTGGTGAACAACCGCGGTGAGCCGCTCTGTCGGAGAGCGTGGTGAACAACGGCCGTGAGCCGCTCTCTCGAAGAGCGTGGTGAACAACCGCCGTGAGCCGCTCTGTCGGGGAACGTGGTGAACAACCGCCGTAAGCTGCTCTGTCGGAGAGCGTGGTTGTAAACCATCATGAGCCGCTCTGTCGGAGAGCGTGGTGAACAACCGCTGTGAGCCGCTCTGTCAGCGAGCGTGGTGAACAACCGCCGTGAGCCGCTCTGTCGGAGAGCGTGGTGAACAACCATCGTGAGCCGCTCTGTCGGAGAGCGTGGTGAACAACCGCCGTGAGCCGCTCTGTCGGAGAGCGTGGTGAACAACCGCCGTGAGCCGGTCAGGCAGACGCTGTCTCTGATCAGTGAGATAAATGGGACGTGGCCCGACAACAGGACTCAGCGGGGCCACAGAGATAAATGGCGCCGGTCGCTCTGCTGCCCAGGGAGCGCCCCATTATTCCTGCTGCTGCTCTGGGACATTAATATGAGTATTCATTAGGGGTTCAGGGCTGAACTACGCAGCGACCTCGACCAGACTACCGCAGGAAAAATATCTGATAACGAAATCATATAACAAAATAACCTATTAGGAAGACTTCTTGAGGCACTTTTAGCCATCGTTGTTAAAATGATAAAACAGCATGCCACTCTCAGAGTCTGTAGGAGATGGCAATCTGATGAATGATCTCAGGGCCGGGGATATGCAGGCTTGTTTATTAACCTTCACAAAGTGTGTTTCCCAGAGGCAACGGAAGCAGATAGATCGTACCCTCATGAATACCTACAGAATTAAGAGCCGCTGTCAACACATCTGGAGACAATGAACGATATCTCTGCTAATGCGGGAGGTGGGCGAAAACAAAAAGAACCAATCTGAAGGATTAGTGTATGATTAAAACAATTGTGACTTCCTCTGAGCGTCTAAATTTAGATTCCTTTGTGAGATCTCGGTCCTTTTTTCTGCAGGAAGGTGCGTTTCTCGCAGTCATTCATCCAAAAACAATAGAAAACCCTGATGTGTTCAGTGTGAGACAATGATTGTGAGTTTTTGAGCACAACAGCTGTGCTTTTTAGGGAATAATGTATTCAGGGTTCATGTGGCAGCTCAGGACAAAGAGCAGATTAAAACAAGATTGAGTCTACTGGTCCTTTTACCTTCATTTATGCTGAAACAACAGGAATAAATATTATTAGACATTTGGACCCATCATCACAGGTGCATGTGTGGAAGCACGGCATCATTTCTACGTTATCGTGAAGTAACCGCAGGGGGTTGGTGCATTAAAATATCAGGCAGGACTTTGAACAGCCGTGTATGTCAGGGGTCCTTCAGAGAAACAACAGTCCCACATAAACAGTCTCTGGATCGGTAATCCGCCGTGAACCCCCATCACTACTGCTCTGTGAAGTGTGTCCACTGTTCACACGTCAGCAGGCCGAGCAGCTCCAGAGGTGATAAACTGTGTCCCACAGACGTTACAAACACGTTATTCCTTTGTTTCCTCCAAACACTTGTCAAGCAGCCATGTTCTAAAACCTTCAGACGTGTCCTGAGGAGCGTCCAGAGAACCATGGAGGAACCGCAGCTCCGGTGGACGGTTCTAAAAGCAGACTCTGGGTGGAACCTCATCATCATGTTCTCTCATGGTCTGCTGTCCAGATCTGCTAGTCTTCACAAAACGCCAGGCCACAACTAAACGCCTCACCATGCCTACTGGCATGTCAAACACCTCACCACACCTACTAGCATGCTAAATACCTCACCACGCCTACTAGCATGCTAAAGTCCTCACCACACCTACTGGCATGTCAAACGCCTCACCACACCTACTGGCATGTCAAACGCCTCACCACTCCTACTGGCACGTTAAACGCCTCACCACACCTACTGGCACGTTAAACGCCTCACCACGCCTACTGGCATGTTAAACGCCTCACCACGCCTACTGACACGTTAAACGCTTCACCACACATACTGGCATGTTAAACGCTTCACCACACATACTGGAATGTTAAACGCCTCACCACGCCTACTGGCATGTTAAACACCTCACCACGCCTGCTGACATGTTAAACGCCTCACGACGCCTACTGACACGTTAAACACCTCACCACGCCTGCTGACATGTTAAACACCTCACCACGCCTGCTGGCATGTCAAACACCTCACCACGCCTACTGGCATGTCAAACGCCTCACCACACCTACTAGCATGCTAAATACCTCACCACGCCTACTGGCACGTTAAATGCCTCCCCACGCCTACTGGCACGTTAAACGCCTCACCACGCCTACTGGCATGTCAAACACCTCACCACGCCTACTGGCATGTCAAACGCCTCACCACACCTACTAGCATGCTAAATACCTCACCACGCCTACTAGCATGCTAAATGCCTCACCACACATACTGGCATGTTAAACGCCTCACCACGCCTACTGGCATGTTAAACACCTCACCACGCCTGCTGGCATGTTAAACGCCTCACCACGCCTACTGACATGTTAAACGCCTCACCACGCCTACTGACACGTTAAACGCCATACCACGCCTACTGGCATGTTAAATGCCTCACCACGCCTACTAGCATGTTAAACGCCTCACCACGCCTACTGACATGTTAAACGCCTCACCACGCCTACTGACATGTTAAACGCCTCACCACGCCTACTGACATGTTAAACGCCTCACCACGCCTACTGACATGTTAAACGCCTCACCACGCCTACTGACATGTTAAACGCCTCACCACGCCTACTGACATGTTAAATGCCTCACCACGCCTACTGACACGTTAAACGCCTCACCACGCCTACTGACACGTTAAACGCCATACCACGCCTACTGGCATGTTAAATGCCTCACCACGCCTACTAGCATGTTAAACGCCTCACCGCGCCTACTGACATGTTAAACGCCTCACCACGCCTACTGACATGTTAAACGCCTCACCACGCCTACTGACATGTTAAACGCCTCACCATGCCTGCTGACATGTTAAACGCCTCACCATGCCTGCTGACATGTTGGTTGACGTGACCTTGTACTCAGAGGAGCCCCAAACACCTTTTGTCCTCTGTCAGGAGACAGTCCTGTTGGATTTAGAGTCAGCTACCAGCTCCTTTTCAAACCTCCAGCTGTGCATTGTGGGTATAAAATGTGGTCCAGCCATCATTGGTACAACTCTGCCCATCTCTCAGCGGTGAATTACTGGATTCCCTTCTCTGGAACATAGAGAGCAGCAATGGACAAGAAAGACAAGAGAAGGGAGCTCAGTGTTCGCTGCTTAAACTAGACGTCGTAGAAGTTGTTCAGGTTGGTGGAACGTCTTCTGACATACCTGACTCAGACAGAGACACCCCAGTGAAACACCGACATCCCACCATCTGAATGCATCGGACAGTGAAAACTTTGTGTACAGGGAGGACATTCAGCAAGATGAAAGAGAACCAATGAACAACCCATAAGCGTGTGTGTTAACCGTGTGTTAACCGTGTGTTAACCGTGTGTTAACCATGTGTTTGCTGGGGGGGCGTGTTTCAGTCGCAGACGTTCACTGAGCTTTCCTGCCGGTACGGCTCACTGGTAGCTTTTTGATGAGGGGAAAACACACCAATTAAATTATTCCACAAGACTTTAGGCCAGTGGACCCCAAAGCCAATTGGACTGTGCCCCCCTTTGAGGAGTGTTGGAGGGGGGTAATGTTGATGCTATGCTCTGCTTTGTTGAGCTAAAGCCTAAATAAAGCGACACCATTACGAAATGATCTCCAACCACAGCCACACCCCCCCCACGGTGGACATCCTAAGATGGCTTCCATGTCAATATTTCATCGTTCAGACGGGGCAATGGGACAGATTCACACAGACGTCAGACAGCAAACCGCTGGGCCGTGACTACCACCGGTGTTTGGTGAGGACTTAATGGTTTAACTGGTTTATCACTCAGAGATGGGCCTCGTGTTCAGACACGACTGCAGGACAGATGACCTACAAGAAGAACCTGCTCCACCCAACACCCTACGACACACTGACAGGAGACGACCGCTCATCTGGGCCAGATGAACGGAGACTATGTGTGAACCACCTGAAACCATTAACAGAAACCATGAAGCTAAACATAAAAGTGTGTGTGTGTGTGTGTGTGTGTGTGTGTGTGTGTGTGTGTGTATGTGTGTGTGTGTGTGTGTGTGTATGTGTGTGTGTGTATTAAAGATTGACAACAATAGACGGACAAAACTATCGGTAAAATAACAGTTTGTTATATATCCTGGTGTATGGAGACGTAAAGTATTGATTTATTACTTTTGGCGCTCAGACAGATGAATTAAAACATGCTGAAGCATGAAGCAGGATCTGCGGTGCGTCTATTAATCAAATACCCACACCGTTGCCCCCGTTGATGACAACAGCTCTGACCTCAGAGGTTAAAACACTCCATGGAACTGGTATTGAGGGGTTGACCCCCCGGTGTGAATGTGTCCTGTGGATGCTGACGGAGATACTAGCAGAGAGAGACGAAGCTGTTTGATGACGTGTTGGGGAATGAACCCTAGATTGTGTTACCCCCACCATGTTGGGCGGGGGCAGACGGTTTTGGGGCTCTGTGCATCAAACTGAGGCGCTGCAGAGCCTCTTTAAACTCATCGACTTGCTGCTACCAGCGGGGGCAACAACTGGTGCTAATTCATTCTGGTGGGGGTTGGGGGGGTATCGAGCGCTGATAGCGCCGCTGCCTTCAGTCACCGTTTAGGATTCCAGTGGCAGCTTTGCTCTTTGCCTCCCCTCCCCTACCACCACCGCTCCCACCCCTCCCACCACTTGAATTGCCCCCGCCTCAGCATGCATTCATCAGATGCTGGATTAGAGTTTGTTTCCTCACCAACCATTGATCATCGGCCCATTACTAGGCAAATGACAGTTAATTACCCACTACATTAACCACCGGGACCCGGGGACCAGGTCCCAGCGCCATCAGTCAACATGATGAATGTGGTGAGTTCAGTAATGCACGGCCGTCCCCGGCCTGCCTGCCACGCCGAGAACAACCCCTGGATCCCACCTCCATGCCCCCCCCCCCAGAAAATCTATGGCAATCTGCATAATTACAGGCTCAGGGTTAATAACAGACAAATGATTTGTTGCATGACGACACGGGGTTTTTAATGGGACGGCTCTTTATCCGTGTGCTGATCAGACCTGTGCGGGGGCCCTGCTGGCGTCCCATTTCAAATGTAATCACACTGAGAAGGAATGAAAGTGTGTGTGTGTCCCTGACGGGACCAGGGTGACCGGGGGTCTCTGACGGGTTTCCCATCGATGCTTCACATCATGATGTTGATGCTTCCACAGAGAAGACGATACTGATGTGAACCACGTCAGACGGGGGAGGGGAGACGGTAGAAGGTAGCAGGTGGAATGCACCCCCCCCCCCCCAGCAGCATATGTGATTGTCAGTGATTAAACAACTCTTAGAGCAGAATGGTTTCCATTAGCGCAGGCCTGATGGGGATCAGACGTTCTCCTTGGGCGCTCCGACTCCATCAGCTCTCATCTGCACCTGGACTCTGATCCGTCCTAATGATGAATTATGGGCTGCTTCTGAGAGAACGGCGACAACGCTGAAGAACGTTCCCTGAACTGTCATCCTGAAGAGCGGCCACAGGAGTGCTGTCCAATTAGAGCCTGTAGAAGCTCCCTGAAAGGCTGAAGCACCTCCCTGTTCCGCACCAGGCCTCTGAAGCTGAGACCAGGAGACACATCACTGACGGCAGCCACCAGCTTCCTCCAGACCGTTTCTAACCCGTCAACACAAGGTCCTGTGCTACGTTCAGGTCCATCTCCCACAACTACCACACGTGACGTCACGTGATTGGTTAATGACGTGTTGGGTCCTCAACGCCAGCAGAGGAACCGCCCTGAAACAGGAAGTCATGTGTTCCACCAGGTAGTCCAGATCCACGGACGAGAGTCTGTGTTGGGGAAATCAGTCCAATCCAGTCTGCAGATCAACAGACAGTGAATGGCACTGATTATGGGATGTTTGTCACTCGTCTTCGTTACCATGGTGAGAACGGGCAGTTTTAACCAGTCTGGCTTACATGTGTAAACTACAAACACTCATCCATCCATCCATCCCTCCATCCATCCCTCCATCCATCTGTCCCAGCTGACACTGGATGTCACAACCAAGAGCTGGAGACCCCAAAGAGAACCCCCACCCACCAGAGAACCCCCACCCACCAGACAGAACCCCCACCCACCAGACAGAACCCCACCCACCAGAGAACCCCCACCCACCAGACAGAACCCCCACCCACCAGAGAACCCACACCCACCAGACAGAACCCCCACCCACCAGAGAACCCCCACCCACCAGAGAACCCCCACCCAGAACTCCCCGCTGCACCACCACGCTGCCTTTGCAACAAGATTCAATGGTTCAGGTGAACCTCATCATCAAACCCGTCTTGTTTTTTTTTTGGGGGGGGGGGGCTGTTAGTCTGAACATGGAATCTATCTCAGCACTGTGTGTACTTCATGATATCTTTGTGTCTGACTTTTATAATTATATATATATACATATATACATATATATATATATATATATATATATATATATATACATACGTATATACATACACACACACACACACACACACACACACACACACACACACACACACACACACACATATATATATATATATATATATATATATATATATATATATATATATATATATATAAATGTTATGCACAGACTCACGGTTCGTCCTGTAAGTTTACAAAAGTGCTTTAAACAGTCTGTTACAGTGTGAGGAAAGGGGGGGGTCCTGGGACACATTAACTGTATCTGAAATAACGTGTTGGATTTTGCCGTCTTACACACATCGACGGCGCTGAACCCACATGTTACTCCATATGGAGGCTGTGAGTTGGACTCCCCCACATCTGCTCCTGTGCACCCCGACATTATCTCTGGCTCTCATTTCATTTCACTTTTTCTGTGTCCTGTCCTAAAAAATGCCCCCCCCCATCACATTCTGTCTCTACAAACAGAGACTAGATTGTGAAATGGGTCCTGCTCATGACTTCAAGAGGTCTTAGTTCTTGTCTGATGGCGGTGCGGCGTCCTTTGATAGCGTCGTCCAATCAGAGGCTGTTCTAAACACACTCACGTTTCCATCAAACCACGTTCCTCCTGTCATTTTGGGGGACGACATGAAGCCACTTTACTGCTGACCCCTCCTTCAGGAAATGTGACCCCTCTCATCTGCACAATTAAGTGCTGGGTGTAAACAGCCCCTCCAGTCTGCGTGACCCTCCCTTCAGACTCAATCATTGGTGACTACCAGCACTCCGTTTGACCTCTTAGCATTTTCAAATTACTTGTGAAAAGCACAATTTAATTACAGGAGCATCAGAACACACACGTTGGTGCGTTGGGGCCCTGTCGCCCAGGTAATGGTGATTGGACGTGTGAAGTGAATTGTGTTGTTAGAAGGTTAATTGCAGCAACTTTCCTAAACGCAATAGAGCAATTACAGGGTGGTGTCGAAGCTTTTAACATTCATGTGCCGTCTCATTAAACTGAAGCAGGCAGAGGCACACAATGATTGGTCCTATTTTCTACCACTTGATCTTTTAAGAAAGACCAACAGACAGCATGAGGTGAATGAGAATTAATAACCATAAGAGATGCAAACTTCACGCACCTCAGTCAAGTACATCATTAATGTTTTTAAAAGGTTTTGGACGACCTGAGCTGGTAATTCATTCCAGCCTCGTAAAAAAGTTCCACACCCCCTAAATTACACTATTAAATTATTATAATAAACATATTTTTATCAACCCATAGACATTTAGCTTTACCTGTGTATAAGTAATTATATATAAGTTAGTCACAAAAACACACAAGCTACGTCTTTACTCCACCAACGAGAATGAGATCCGGTCTCACTGATGTCGTATCCATCCGCCAACACGTGGTAAAGAACGAGATCCGGTCTCACTGATGTCGTATCCATCCGCCAACACGTGGTAAAGAACGAGATGCAGTCTCACTGATGTCGTATCCATCCGCCAACACGTGGTAAAGAACGAGATGCAGTCTCACTGATGTATCCATCCGCCAACACGCGGTAAAGAACGAGATCCAGTCTCACTGATGTATCCACCAACCAACACGTGGTAAAGAACGAGATGCAGTCTCACTGATGTATCCACCCGACAACACGTGGTAAAGAACGAGATGCGGTCTGGGGTGAATCCACCTGCTCCTCTTTTTTGTGTAACTGTGTTAGAGGGTCACCGCATAAATGAGGCTGCAGGACGACTAGAGGCCCCCCTCATCCTGATCCTCATCCTGATCCTCTTCCTGATCCTGATTCTCATTCTGATCCTCTTCCTCATCCTGATCCTCTTCCAAATGCTGATCCTGATCCACATCCTGATCCTCTTCCTGATCATCTTCCTGATCCTGATTCTCATCCTGATCCTCTTCCTCATCCTGATCCTCTTCCTGATCCTGATCCTCTTCCTGATCCTCATCCTGATCATCATCCTGATCCTCTTCCTGATCCTGATCCTGATTCTCATCCTGATCCTCTTCCTGATCCTGATCCTCATCCTGATCCTGATCCTGACCCTCCAGCACACACAGAGGGTTCTACGCTGTCAGGTGACTGAATGAAGCTGTTCGTTCCTCTGCTGACTGACTTGTTGGTCGTTGTCAGCTGGCCAATGGTAAAGAGTGTGTAGCGTTAGCATCACACTGAGCCTCCTTCTAAACAAATCAGGACGTTAAAGGCGCTGCATTCACATCTTAGAGACGACACGAGGCTCAGATTCTGATTGGACCATCACAGTCCTGCACTCCAACCACAAACGGGAACAAAACCCCTCACAGTGACTGAAACGACGGGGCGATGATACGGTAGCATATTCTCACCAGAGCAGCACAGAATACCCAGAAGCCTTTGCTGGAGCGATGCTGCTGCTCTGAGGACTGGCAGGCATCAGCTGGATCAGGACTGGGGGGTTATGGGGGTGTGGGTTGCGACACAGCACTATCTAGCAGTTCCACTAGACCGCCCACTAATTGAGAAGTCGCTCAGGGGTTCAGAGGAGGCCTAACAGCTACGCCCCCCCCAGCCAAACAACAGCTGACAGCGACCAATCAGCAGCATGGAATCCTGTATTCACAGCGCTGCCCCTCCCCCACATGCTGCCAGTCCCCGTCCTCCTGCCCAGCACCCGTCTCCATGTGAACACCCCCCCACGCTAGTGTCACAGGTGTGAGCAGAGGACCAGTCAGGTTCACATCAGGTCAAACACCAGGCTTCACCTCGGAGAGGCTGCAGCACACCCACTGGTGACCCCCAACGCCCACTGGTGACCCCCAACGCCCACTGGTGACCCCCAACACCCACTGGTGACCCCCAACGCCCACTGGTGACCCCCAACGCCCACTGGTGACCCCCAACGCCCACTGGTGACCCCCAACACCTACTGGTGACCCCCAACACCCACTGGTGACCTCCAACACCCACTGGAGACCCACAACACCCACTGGTGACCCCCAACACCTACTGGTGACCCCCAACGCCCACTGGTGACCCCCAACGCCCACTGGTGACCCCCAACACCCACTGGTGACCCCCAACGCCCACTGGTGACCCCCAACGCCCACTGGTGACCCCCAACACCCACTGGTGACCCTCAACACCCACTGGTGACCTCCAACACCCACTGGAGACCCACAACACCCACTGGTGACCCCCAACACCCACTGGTGACCCTCAACACCCATTGGTGACCTCCAACACCCACTGGAGACCCACAACACCCACTGGTGACCCACAACACCCACTGGTGACCCCCAACACCCACTGGTGACCCTCAACACCCATTGGTGACCTCCAACACCCACTGGAGACCCACAACACCCACTGGTGACCCCCAACACCCACTGGTGACCCTCAACACCCATTGGTGACCTCCAACACCCACTCGAGACCCACAACACCCACTGCTGACCTCCAACACCCACTAGTGACCTCCAACACCCACTGGTGACCTCCAACACCCACTGGCAGGATTCGAAATTGCGCCCATTTTGGTCGCATATGCACCCATATTTTTATCATTGTGACTATTAAATATATTTGGGAGCACCGGTGCGACTAGGGGAAAAATCTGGTGCACCTTTTTTGTGAGACGGCGCTCCTACGGTCCTGCCAGGAACCAATGAGAGCGCAGCTGCTCTCCTGGGGGAGGGAGGAGGAACGGAGATGGACGGTGGATGGATGGTCTCTATCGCTCCATCACTGCCTTGCTTTTGGGGGGGTGCTCCTGAAGTCTTTGCTGGTGCTACTAACTTCTACATTTGGGAGCACCAGTGCTACCAAGAAAAAAATTAATTTCGAGCCCTGCACTGGTAACCCCTAACACCCACTGGTGACCCCCAGCGCCCACTGGAGACCCCCAATGCCCACTGGTGACCCCCAATGCCCACTGGTGACCCCCAACGCCCACTGGAGACCCCCAATGCCCACTGGTGACCCCCAACGCTCACTGGTGACCCCCAACGCCCACTGGTGACCCCCCACACCCACTGGGGACCCACAAACCGGGTCCTAACAGACCAGTGGTAGTCTGGTCTGGTGCCTGACGTTTGGAGGTGTTGGTGAGTCTTTTCTAAAGTAGTGATGGAGGTTCACCGTCCAGGAGTGAGCGTCTGTTTGTCCCTTCGTCCACCTTATCTCCCCACAGCAGCTTCACTGGGGGGCCGTCCAGGGGTTGGGGCGGTGTTGGGCTGTGACAGTGTGACCACAGAGGTGGAGACCCAACCGGCTGCTGGAGCTGGCGGACTGGAAACCAGCGTGTCCACTGGCAGAGCCGTTATCACACGCCTGCAGACCAGAGCTGGCAGCCAAACATGTGGTGGCACACGGCAGCAGCGTGTTCCAGGAGAGGCACGGGGCCCGAGCTGCAGGGGCCACAAAGGACCTTTTATACACACACACCATTAATCACGATGACAAAACACAACTCACTGCTGGAGCTGCAGTTCAGCATGAAGACACTAAAATAAACCTGTTATTTCACATGGATGATGACCAGTGACACACAGGACGTCCTGTTTGTCCTCCCTCATCACTGCAGAACCAACACCAACATGGAATCCAGACCAAACGACTTCTTCATCTCCATGGCGATGGGCAGAGGTGTTGGAGGTCCGCCCAGTTCACACCTGAGCCATTGTCAGGCCTCCCTTGAAATAAAAATACTTTGAATGGCAGGTATCTGGGACAATCAGAGTCCTGTAGGACATGTAGGACAATCAGAGTACTGTAGGACATGTAGGACGATCAGAGTCCTGTAGGACACGTAGGACAATCAGAGTCCTGTGAGACATGCAGGACAATCAGAGTCCTGTAGGACAATCAGACTCCTGTAGGACACGTAGGACACTGTTAGTCCGTCAAGGAATGTTCAAGAACACTCAGCTTTTTACCGTAGAGCAAAATATCTTTTGTCTTGGTCGTGCTCTTGACAACAGAGGAAGAAAAGCAGAATTTAACGGGGGTGTACGTAGGAACGTGATGTAGTCCATCTTCTGAACAATCTTCAGGGTTAATGTTTGTTTTCTTCAGGTTCATTCAGGTCTTTATATTTTGTCTCTTCTCCATAAAGAACGTCCCACACAGCAGATTAGACTGGGCCACACTGGAGACCCAAACCTCTCCTTAATCCTCAAATCCTACTGGATCACTGCCTAGGACGAGGAGGGGGGAGGGCATCCATTAATATATGCATGGAAATGACCTGCAGCACTCTGCATAAAGAGGGGGCACCGGGGGTCAACTAGCCCCCAAACCGCATATGGGTTTAATTAAAAAGACAAAGACCAGCATAATTTCCAAGTGGACGCCCACGATAACTTCTCGGCTACGAGGCGACGGCTCTTTCAGCCGCCCGTGTTCCCCTTCCCATCAGGCATTGCAGCATCTCTCCATTCCTTTGATGTCAAAATCTACCATTATTAGGGCCACTGGGGTTAATCTGGAGGAGAGAGCGTATCACATGGGGAGGGCCACACGGGACACGTCTGTGGGAGGAAGCCTGATGTTCCCTGGATGGAGTCCAGTCAGGATGTGAACGTGACCTCTGAATAAACCAACGTGACCCCTGAATAAACCAACGTGACCCCTGAAGACGTGGAACACCTTGGAGCTGATGGTCAGAGTCCTGCTGGACTCCAGCTCTTTAAAAGCTTTGATTTGCTTGAATGAATTGAACACATATGAGTCAATATTCATTACACACACGTTTGCCTGGTCGGGGGGCGTGGTGGGGTTCACCACTGGTCAGGTCAGGTAATGTCCAATACTAGAACGTACCAGTGGTGATGGATGTGCTCAATCACACAAAGCAACTGACTTAATGAATTTTTCATTACCCTGGTTGATATGTGTGCACCAGTGATTAGATAAGGCCCCTGATGAAACATGGAGCTGGGAGGGGGGTATCTGCTGGCCCCTGGGGCCTCATGGTGCTACATACTAATATTAGCATAAGGACTAATACACAGAGGCAAAGACCACGTTACAGCGCTTTACAGAGTCTAGAAGGTTTTCCTGATGTGTACCGGTACTGAGGACAGGGTAAATCACACCTTAATAATAATACAGCTGGGGTATAAATGTGAGAATTAAAGGAACATTTAAAGCAAACGTCACAGTTTGATGAAAGAATTATTCAAGGTTAAAAATCTTAACTGACTTGCAGTAAACTGAATAACGTGTTGAGAAGAAAATGAAGCCATCAACAGATTTAGGGCTGGATTTAAAGTCTCAGTGACAATCAAAATAAGATTCCATTAATGTAACAGTAGACCACCTGAGGTCTTTACTCCACAGGTGTGATAGGTCCTCAGTGAACCCTGTGATTGGCTGACTGACTGACCTCTGCATCATGAGATCAACAACAGTGGCTGAATTAACAAATGTCAAATTTCCAATATCTAATAATGAATAAGTAATTACAAAATTATTACACATTTATGAAGAGGCATTTAGTTCACAAAATATCCAAAAGGACAATGTACTACTCCTGTCAAAAGGTTAGAACGGTGTGAGTAATGTAAATAGAACAGGATGTGAAGATTTTTACTGAACCCAATAGTCAATTGAAAACACAGTGATCCCTCGTTACTCGCGGTTAATGCGTTCCACGACCACTAGTGAAAAACGAAATTCCGCAATATAGCGACAAACTATTGATTTTATCTTGATGTACTACTGATTTCAAAAGTCACATGCTTGTTTCAACGAAAAACACTGAAAAGGTGTGAAACTCTGAAAAAAAACAAAAAACCTGACAGATCCCACTAATGACGACTACAGCATGTCAGTAACATGATTGGATATAAGAGCATCCAAAAAGGGGAAGTCTTTCCTTTCAGAGGTAAAGAAAGGAAAGGGTTAACCACCCAGGCTGACAAATAGTGACACATTTAAGAATAACAATGTAAGATTGTGAAGAGTTTAGAGTCACAGTGGATCCAACCAGATCCCTAGAAATTCTGGCGACACGTCCGGGGTGCACCCCACCTCTCGCCTGCAGCCAGCTGGGATAGGCTCCAACACACCTGTGACCTGTAAGGCCTGCTTTGCTGAAATGACAGGAGAACTGATGACTCCCCCTAGCTGGAGGTGTCCCATACTGACTGGTGATGATCTCCATCCCTGCTCTTCGTGGTGACTCTACCTCCACTGGCCATTTCCAGGTTTACGGAGGAAGCAGCGAGAGCGAGAAGAGAGGAAGGCTGTCGAGAGTTGCAGCCTTGACCTATCGGTATTCTAATAGCCCAGCTCAGCGCTGAAGGTGTGTTTAAAAGTGCCAGTCGGTGACATCTTAATTTTTCACGCACAAAAAATGCGAGTGCTGGGCTCACCGCTCTCGCCATGCATTATTCCTGGATTAAGCAGCACGTCTCCTCGGGGGGGTTGAAGGTATTGTTTTACAACACACCCAGCTGCGGCCTACTTGCCTCGCCTGGGGTTCTTTTCAAGGAGTTGTCTTGGGTGAACCCTCTCTCTGGCAGTTAATAATAACATGTGCCATGGAATGGTTCACCTCGTAGCACCGATGTCTCCTAGTTGCTGAATGTATGTACCTCATTCAGAGTCTCCAGGGGGTGGGGGACAGGGGGGAGGCAGTGGGAGAGAAGAGTGGGTGTCTCTGAGGGGGGCTGGAGCTGAAGGAAGCCAACAAACACAAAACACACCAAACAAGCTCCATCCGTGTGTATGATTTTGTTTTAAAGGAGTGGATCCTCTCCTCCACATCTGTCCAGGAGTCACTCTTGTGGAGATGCTTGCTTCGGTCACATGACTACCTTCTTAAAGGGGCCGCTCCGGCCGCTAACACAGAATACATTACTGCTAAATTGAAACTCCCAAGCTAGCAGAACCCACAACAAACGCTGGCGTGACGAGGACGCTGCTAGTAAAGTTGATTTACTTTTACTGTATTATATTTACAATAAAATAGTTTTTGTGCTTGTGGTATAATTTTTTTGTTGTATTTATCCATCACACCTTAAAGGACTGTCTGTGAAGATATTGTCTGACATTAAAACGGTCCGTGGAGAACAAAAGGTTGGAGACCAGTGGACTAGACTGATGGAGAGCCTGAGTCCCAGAGGGTGGAGACTTATGAGGAAGACAGATAAAACTAAGTATTCTCAGCATTGGACTCACATGAAGACGCTAGCAAACGAGACCCTTCCTACAGGCGTAGTACTCTACAGCACTAAACCAGCGGAGGCAGGACTCAGTCTGGGGCCTACGTGAACTGACCACCAAACTAACCCCTAAAACACTCTTGGGAGATACTCAAGACTACTTTTTCAGGACCAAATAAATATTCTGTCCCCTGCAGTATCAGTTTACCAACTTAACTTTAGGGCATGGTTGTATGAGGATTAGACAATCTGGATGGACAAACAATCTCACACGTGTGGATAGTGCTACATGGTGCAGCTGCACAATGGTACAGGCACGTCCCTTAAAAGGACACCAGGGACAACTGGATTCTGGTCACTGAGGACACATTTAAACCCAGGACTGGTAAACATGGACTTACTTCATAAGCTGAGAGTTGATCTGTCTGGTCTCACTGCTTGCAATGAGCCAGTTGGGTGACACAATGGGGGACGTGACGGTAACCATAGTGGGTCTTCCCACATTCTTTAATTAAGGGAACCAAAACAAACATTTTGCAAAGAAATCTATTTTTTCAACACTACTCTCAGTCACAAGTTTCCCCACTGTGGGACAAATAAAAGGTTATCTTATCTTATTGCAATATTTACCTGTGGACATCTTCATGTACAATTTCATTGGACAGTACTTGACTCTAAGATGTTACATTACACATCAGTGAGTACAAGTTAAAACAACATTGTTATGCTTGTTCTGTCTGATCTTCTGCTACACTTTGACTGCTGAGCAACAGGAATCTGGTGTTATTGACCAGATCCCTGCTGAGGGCATTCTTCTGCCCTTCAGCGTTAGCTGGGACAACAGCTGAACATCTGCGCTAGTCATTAGAGAGAAGCTGGCCTGAATCTTTCAGCCTGCAGAGAGTCACAGAGGGGAGAACTGATGACAAACTACACCCAGCTTCCTGCAGACATCCCAGGAGCCCTGCTATTGTCAAGTGTGTATGATGTTATGCAGTGGCTACGCTGAAATTACAGATTTTCAGCTCTTTGTGGTGCTGTTTCCAATCCATCAATGCTTTAATAATGGCTGGACTGGCTGGGGGTACAGTACACTCAGTGGGACGAGCCTATGTGTAAGAAGAGCACTAAGCTGTATCTAAGCCTGATATTCCTAATGAATTGTGTTTTAATTAGCGCCCCATTACTCACTCTACCACTGACTACTCGTTTGTTGTGCTCTTTTACTTTGTGTTTGCAGTGGCTATTTCAACAGCCAATCAGAGCACATGAATGAAGCATTCAGTGCTTCTGACACCATCATCAGTGAACCTTCTTCCAATTCACAGTTAGCAACTGGATTCATAAATAGAGTGACTGTGTTTGAATTTAAGGCGCCCTTGAGTTAATGTATACTGTAAGTATATACTGTATTAATATACTTGTGTGATATATGTATAATTATAATGCTTCTATAGCAGGCTATCATTTCGCTTTAAATTACGCAGTTAGCGACACGTAGCGCTGTGTGGAACACAGTGAACACACTGACAGCAGCAGTGGTGCTACAGGAGTTCTTCTGGAGTCCTTTGTGCTCAGAGATTCCAGAAAACCAAAACCGAGAACATGAACAGTTTGTTCCACTCTTTGTGACTGCTCTTTGTTGAACGCTTTCTCTCTGTTGTACAGAATTACAGTCATGAATGGGACGCGTGCTGGGATCTGACAGAGGAACCAGGATGACCAACTGGATGCATACCGATCCTTCATTGGTGACCGAGTGGAAACTGGTCTCAACCACATCAGCAGAACAACACAATGTAAGTGATTCAGGGGTCAGGTTTATAAGTACATGTAGTCCTCAACTTACAAACATCCAACTTATGAACATTCAGCGAGATACGAACAAACGTGCACCGCCATATCGGACTATCGTCCTGCAGTTCCCCTTTCTACCTCAACCCCCGTGGGGGGGATGATAAAACCAAGCTAGTGAAGGTAGTGGTAGTGGTGACTACCTGTGATGACAACTCTGACCCACAGTAACTCCTCCCTCCTCTGACCTCACTCTGAACCTCTGGTCTCCAGCCTTTGGTTCTCCACGGTTTTACGTCAGACTATATTTCCACAGACTGTCCTTTAAGTTGTGGCGGATGAAAACAATAAAAAAAAATATAACCAGCATAAAAACTGATATTTATCAGGTTTCTTTTTCTCTGAAGTCATGGGTTCTTTATCTGTCTACTCATTGGTTCTTTTATTCTGCACAAAGAAACTTTCAAAAACGATTTGTTAGTTTTGCTAGCCTGGGAGTTTGACCAAGCTAGCACCCAAGGGTTGGAGTCTAAAGGTAAGTCACATTAATGTACTACAGGTTTTTATTTATTATGTGTTGTTTTAATGTCCTGTAATTGTTTCTGGTCAGTCTGAAGAAAAAACACTTTAGTATTTAGAGTAACGACTTACGAACAATTCAATGTATGAACAACCTGTAGGAACCAGCTGTGTTCATAGGTTGAGAACAACCTGTGGTCTCATCATATCGGTGCAGGAGGGATGGATGGATGGATGGATGGATGGATTGGATGATTTTTATTCCAGTCCTCTCCATAAAGAGGAACACACGAATCCAGTAATAAACAGACGAGCTTCACACACTGAAGCTTTTCCATTCACTCCCTGCTTCAGATAAAGCCTGACCTGATGCCACACCTGAGACGACGACACACAAACTGACAAAGCCTCATCGGCCCAGCATGAGACGACCACAGATGTATCTGTAATTTACATTTAACGTGAGACGACTAACAATAAATCCATCATTTACATTTATATTCCTGGTTTGTCAGGTGACTGGCCGACAGGTCGGCGCTGGACGGCGAGGTGTTCCAGTGAACCGTGCTCTACATGCTGTTATCTCTCACTGATAGCCAGCTTTCAAACACATTCATAAATGCAGCCATGTTGACGGCTCTGGACCCGGCGTGCATTTACAATCTGAGTAAAACCGCTGTAGAGGAAAATTGAAGTTGGCTTAAAAATGAATGAATAGATTGATAAATAAGTGTTCTCTGCTGCTGTCTTTAAAATGGATGCTAGAATTTACAGTTTTCCATTAACTGATGCCCAACAGCTTTTCCACGCCTGCACCCGGCCTTGGAGCGTGTGTGTGTGTGTGTGTGTGTGTGTGTGTGTGTGTGTGTGTTGCTGTATTCAGAACATTTAAACGTGTCGGGCTGCTCGCCCCTCTGGGCTTCACACATTATCACTCTGTTCCCAGGAAGTCACACATCAGCAGAAACAGAGGCGTCCACCGTTATTATTACCATCAACACAGGATCACCGGCTGGTCAGGACACACACACACACACACACACACACACACACACACACACACACACACACACACACACACACACACACACACACACACACACACACAAAGTTTCATCACTTGGATGCTGGAGCTCTTCTTCATGTGTTGTGTGTTGTTACACAGCATGTGTTAAACTCTAGGCCCGGGGGCCAAATGTGGCCCCGGATCATTTTATGTGGCCTGAGAGCATAAAAGGTCAGAGTGTCTAAAATAAATAGGTCAGAAGTGTTGTTTGACCATAAACTGTATTTACCACGATGCAGTAGTTAATGTCCTAACTTGTGTCTGATGTTATTTTTCTTTATTGATTGAATTCAGTTATTTAACATTAAGGAGTAGTTACATTTAGTTACATTACACTGAGTTACATTTAGTTAAATTATTTACATTAAGGAGTAGTTACATTTAGTTACATTACACTGAGTTACATTTAGTTACATTTATTAGTTACATTAAGGAGTAGTTACATTTAGTTACATTACACTGAGTTACATTTAGTTACATTTATTAGTTACATTAAGGAGTAGTTACATTTAGTTACATTACACTGAGTTACATTTAGTTACATTTATTAGTTACATTAAGGAGTAGTTACATTTAGTTACATTACACTGAGTTACATTTAGTTACATTTATTAGTTACATTAAGGAGTAGTTACATTTAGTTACATTACACTGAGTTACATTTAGTTACATTTATTAGTTACATTAAGGAGTAGTTACATTTAGTTACATTACACTGAGTTACATTTAGTTACATTTATTAGTTACATTAAGGAGTAGTTACATTTAGTTACATTACACTGAGTTACATTTAGTTAAATTATTTACATTAAGGAGTAGTTACATTTAGTTACATTACACTGAGTTACATTTAGTTACATTTATTAGTTACATTAAGGAGTAGTTACATTTAGTTACATTACACTGAGTTACATTTAGTTACATTTATTAGTTACATTAAGGAGTAGTTACATTTAGTTACATTACACTGAGTTACATTTAGTTACATTTATTAGTTACATTAAGGAGTAGTTACATTTAGTTACATTACACTGAGTTACATTTAGTTACATTTATTAGTTACATTAAGGAGTAGTTACATTTAGTTACATTACACTGAGTTACATTTAGTTACATTTATTAGTTACATTAAGGAGTAGTTACATTTAGTTACATTACACTGAGTTACATTTAGTTACATTTATTAGTTACATTAAGGAGTAGTTACATTTAGTTACATTACACTGAGTTACATTTAGTTACATTTATTAGTTACATTAAGGAGTAGTTACATTTAGTTACATTACACTGAGTTACATTTAGTTACATTTATTAGTTACATTAAGGAGTAGTTACATTTAGTTACATTACACTGAGTTACATTTAGTTACATTTATTAGTTACATTAAGGAGTAGTTACATTTAGTTACATTACACTGAGTTACATTTAGTTACATTTATTAGTTACATTAAGGAGTAGTTACATTTAGTTACATTACACTGAGTTACATTTAGTTACATTTATTAGTTACATTAAGGAGTAGTTACATTTAGTTACATTACACTGAGTTACATTTAGTTACATTTATTAGTTACATTAAGGAGTAGTTACATTTAGTTACATTACACTGAGTTACATTTAGTTACATTTATTAGATACATTAAGGAGTAGTTACATTTAGTTACATTACACTGAGTTACATTTAGTTACATTTATTAGTTACATTAAGGAGTAGTTACATTTAGTTACATTACACTGAGTTACATTTAGTTACATTACACTGAGTTACATTTAGTTACATTTATTAGTTACATTAAGGAGTAGTTACATTTAGTTACATTACACTGAGTTACATTTAGTTACATTTATTAGTTACATTAAGGAGTAGTTACATTTAGTTACATTACACTGAGTTACATTTAGTTACATTTATTAGTTACATTAAGGAGTAGTTACATTTAGTTACATTACACTGAGTTACATTTAGTTACATTTATTAGTTACATCTGGCCCTTTGAGGACAGCCGTGATGCTGATGTGGCCCCCGGTGAAGATGAGTTTGACCCCCCCTGTGACAGAGGATCACTGGTGTTTCTCTGATGGGGGGCAGTCACTTCAATGGTGCTAACAGACCCTGAATTAACCCTGCTTACGTTGACAGTAATAACGTGCTCCCTCCCCCCACCACTTAGAGGAACGTGACTGTGAGACGGAGACAGAGGACTAACTGTCACCCCCCCCCCCCCCGCTAACCTGGCCACAGACAGATAACAGCAGGTAGCAGTAATACTAGTAATATAACAATACTATGTTATTATTTACCATTTCAGTTTCCCTGTGTGCCTCAGGAACCGGCCAATGAGGGCTCTGCTTTTCATTCTGATGCTCAGCAGGCTGGAATACACACTTCCACAGCGGGCATTAACTGGTGCTGGTTTATTTATGCCCCCCATCAAACGAAAACGTCTTCATCTGCACGGTGTGGGGGAAAGTCCATTTTTGACATTTCTATTTTGTGAAACAACAGCAGAAAACTAAAATAAAAGCACCAGAGGTTTAGTAGAGACACCAGGAACACCTGATGTGGAGCAGCTCCAGAGCTGCAGGTAGAGCTGAAGCCACCAGCTCACGCAGCACAACCACAGCCTCCAGCAGCATCACCGACCACTGCCTGTCAGAGTTAACCTGAAACACAGTCACAGCTTCCTTATTTATTAGTAATCAATTGTTTCACATACATGAACTGATCAACTGCCTTCGCTCACATTATCACCTGTTAGTAGCGGATCAACATCGACCGGGAGCACTGTCCACCATCATCATCATCATCATCATCATCACCACCAGCATCATCATCACCATCACCATCATCATCATCATCATCACCACCAGCATCATCATCATCACCACCACCATCATCATCACCACCACCACCACCACCATCATCATCATCATCACCACCACCACCATCATCATCATCATCATCATCATCACCACCAGCATCATCATCACCATCACCATCATCATCATCATCATCACCACCAGCATCATCATCATCACCACCACCATCATCATCACCACCACCACCACCACCATCATCATCATCATCACCACCACCACCATCATCATCATCATCATCACCAGCTTCATCATCATCATCACCACCACCACCACCACCACCATCATCATCATCATCACTACCACCACCATCATCACTACCACCACCATCATCATCATCACCACCACCATCATCATCATCATCATCATCATCATCACTACCATCATCATCATCATCATCACTACCATCATCATCATCATCACTACCATCATCATCATCATCACCACCACCACCACCACCATCATCATCATCACTACCATCATCATCATCATCATCATCATCACTACCATCATCATCATCACCATTATCACAATCATCATCATCGTCATCATCATCACTACCATCATCATCATCATCATCACCATCATCATCATCACTACCATCATCATCATCATCATCATCACCATCATCATCATCACTACCA
>NC_090797.1:15725000-15770000 GCF_040054535.1 Antennarius striatus | reverse complement strand
GAGTGCGGGAAAGGCCACACTCGGTCCGCCACGCACCGTCAGCTCGTGTCCGGGTCCCCGCGTGGACCGAGCAGCTCCGTGACCGCCGACACACCAGCGTCCGTGGACGTCCACGGTGACCCCCGCCGCGTGGATCGGCGGGTCGCGGCTGCGCACAAATCCACGCACACGAAATAAAGCAAAGTGAACACCTTACCGAAACTTTTCTCCCTTTTCTGCATTGGTCGACCCACGTCCACGACCCACGTCCACGACCCACGTCCACGACCCACGTCCACGACCCACGACCACAGCACCACGGGGACCCGGGACCGGAGCGGAGCGGCTGTCTGCCGGGGGACGCGGCTTTGTTGGCGGGGAACGATCCAGCACGGAGACCGCGGAAGAAAAGGGGGGGGGGGGCACCGGACAGCGACACGCAGGAGGGGCGGCACGGAGATGCGGGCTGTCGCGGGGCGTCACGCAGCGTGGGGAGCGCGTTAATCCACAGGCAGGCAGCGGAGACCCGGACCACAAAGAGACGCTCCGTCCGCCGCGCAGCGACAGACCGACTGAGGACCACCAGGGGTCTGCGCGCTGCCGCGACCGGCGCCTGACGTGGGAGTGGGGATCGCGCACAGGAGAAGGGGGACGGGTCCCTCCTGCGCTCCCCCAGCACCGACACGGTCACGCAGCTCACTCACAACTCACGGCTTCCACGCAGCCGGAACCCGGTTCCGCCAGAACCAGACCCACTCACCGTCCTCTACCGGTGCTCCACAAGCCGGGACTCCTCCGTGGGTTCTCCAGAGACGTCCCCACGGAACCCTTCAGGGCGAACAGCACACACCTCCACGTGGATCGGACCCAGAACCGGTCCTGCGTGACGCGACCCAGCTACAGGTGCTCATCCGCCCGGGGTGTGCGTGGCCAGAGCCGGAGTCCCCACGCGTCAGCGGCCGAGTGGCGGGAGCCGAGAGGAGTCACGCGTCATTAGGGCCGAACGTGTCCATCCGTCAGCAGCGGGACGTGACACCCCCACGGTAGGGTCACCCGCTTATTACCGGCCGCGTCACGTGCGCGTCACGGGAACGCCCACTTATCCGTGGACCCCCGGGTGTCTCAGGCGCAGACACGCAGGACGTGGAGACGGAGGGACAGGTGTGTGTCTGGAGGAGCGCGTGGCGCGGCGTGACCGTCAGGACAGGTCGTCACGCGCGCTGCTGACCTACAACCCCACGTGACTCCACCCTGGTCGGGTCACGCGGACCGGTTTCCAGGTGAGTGGACGGTTGAAGCGTCGGTTCTGCGTTCCGATTGGATCCGAGGCTGCGTCCAGGTGTGACTGACAGCTGGGCAGCCGCGCGTGTCCGTGGAGCCGCGCGTGTCCGTGGGCGTGGAGGTAATTAACCCATTGTGTGACGGCTGCAGCCACCGGAGGAAAACCCACGTAATTAATGATTCCTTCCAAGCCGCGGCCCACTGACCCCACTCCCGATTCACTCCAGAGACACGGGGCGTGGAAATAAAACGGAGACAAATCAAATAAAAACACAATAAAATAAAATAAAATGAAGACAAATAAATAAAGTCAAAGTAAAATAAACTGCAGACGAACAAAGTGATCCTGGATGGAATGAGAGCAGTACTGAACATTATGGTCTGGTTTCAGGTCCACCTCAGTGACGCCAGAGGTTTCAGGTGATCCAGGATGACGTCACTCATCCCGCTCGTGTCTTCATGAAACGTCACCCTGACAGCTGAACGTGACCCAGCTGATGGATGAATGTGGGGGTGGACATGAAGTCCACCTTCGTCCAGCGTCTCTTCAGTAGGGCACAAACAAACAAACCCCCCCAGAACGGGGCCACGGGCACTCAGAACCCCCTTCCTTTCATCAGGTCATGTGACAGGGGGACGCTCCTGTCCGTCACGCCGTTCCCACACGGTCCAATCGGTGATTCTGAGTGGACAGTGACGCCCCCCCCCCCCCATCAAGCCTCCATACCAAACAGTGTTCCAACACAATGTGAAAGGGTGTAAGTTCCTGCCTTCTACGTTGTGGTGGGGGTGGGGGGTTGGGGGTGGGGGGCCACGGCCCCAGCAGTAATGAGACGGGTCAGAGATGTTCTGGTTCTGAGTGATGAGCTGCATTAGAGCCGACAGCTGTTACCTCAGTAATTAGTCTGGTCCTGGATTGAATTAGTCCGACGTGTGTGTGTGTGTGTGTGTGTGTGTGTGTGTGTGTGTGTGTGTGTGAGGCTACCACCACGCTCCCTGTCCCCCCCCCCACTGCATTCCTCCAGCTACTCATCCTCCAGCAGAATGGAAGATAGAGACCACAGCGAGGGGGGGTGGCTGTCACCAAGATCAGGTCTTCATCACACGGAAAACTCCTCTTCCTCAGGTCACACAGATGAGATAGACCAGAATGAACAGACCAGAACCTCATCCTGATCTCAGAACCTCAGACCAGAACCTCATCTGCAGACCAGAACTTCAGACCAGAACCTCAGACCAGAACCTCAGACCAGAACCTCAGACCAGAACCTCATCCTCAGACCAGAACCTCATCTGCAGACCAGAACCTCAGACCAGTACCCATCCTCATCCCAGTACCCCATCCTCATCTCAGTACCCCATCCTCATCTCAGTACCCCATCGTCAGCCCAGAACCTCATCCTCAGCCCAGAACCTCATCCTCATCCCAGAACCTCATCCTCAGCCCAGTACCCATCCTCATCCCAGAACCTCATCCCCAGCCCAGAGCCTCATCCTCAGCCCAGCACCCCATCCTCAGCCCAGTACCCCATCCTCAGCCCAGAACCTCATCCTCAGCCCAGAGCCTCATCCTCAGCCCAGAACCTCATCCTCATCCCAGAACCTCATCCTCATCCCAGAGCCTCATCCCCAGCCCAGAGCCTCATCCTCAGCCCAGTACCCATCCTCATCCCAGAACCTCATCCCCAGCCCAGAACCTCATCCTCAGCCCAGTACCCATCCTCATCCCAGAGCCTCATCCTCATCCCAGAGCCTCATCCCCAGCCCAGAGCCTCATCCTCAGCCCACCAGCAGCTCCACCCACCCTCTGGTTAACACGGGGTGAAACACGTTGAGGTCTCTGCAGTCCTCACTGAAAGCCGAAGCCGGACACAGACGTACCTTGGCGTACAGCTGGAGGTGCCCAGAACAAACCCTGAGGTCCTGAGGTGGTCCTTCTCCTCTGTAGTCCACACAGTCTCAGGACGACCCGTCAGCAGGACGCTGGACCCGGTTGTCTCTGGGCTCCAGATGGGGGATCATCCGCTGCACCTCCCGGACCAGTTTCCCAGCGTCTCCCTCCTCTTCCTCGCCGTCTCTGGGTTTGTGGCGGGGAGCGGAGCCTCCTCTCCTATTTAAAGCCCCCCAGCAGGTCCCCAGTCAGCAGCACACTCCAGCTCATCCAAGAAGCTGACAAGCAGCGTTAGGGAAGGCAGCGCATGTTGCTCTAATGGACCTCATTAAGCTCTACTTACAGATGTTCTCTTAACATAATTGATCTGCAGCGAGTTGAGAGGACGGCAACCTATTCCCCAGCCCCCAATTATGGCCCGGTAATTAGATCCCCAACCTCCAGTTCTCCACATTCACCCTTCTAACATTCCGAAATATCAAAGTATCTCTTTCTCTCAAAGCGACCGCCCCCCGCCTCCCCCCACCGGCTCACCTCCATGTCTCCTCTCCCCCCCTCCCACCCAAAGACACTATTGACAGTCAGATCTGCTAACCTTTGTAGTGGAGCCAGACTTAGCAGAGCTCCTCCGCTGACAGAGCTCACTCACGGCTCCTCCTCCTCAGCATCGCTCCATCGGGAGCAGAGACAGAAGGATGGAGAAAGAGACAACGTGGAGTCATCAGGCTCTGCACCAGGCTGGTGCTGAGAACATCTGTCAGGGGATCGTCTGGTCTTTCCCATAGTGTCTTTCATCTTAAGTAATTCCTCTGATGGCAACTTTGAGCAGAGAGAGGAGGGAGGGGGCGCTGGGAATGATGAGGTGATTGTGCAGCTTTTTATAATGTCAATCAGTGTCACTCCCATCACCTGTCTAATTAACCAGAGTGCTAAAACAGAGAGCAGTGGGGGGGGGGGGTGCTAATGTCACACGTGAAGAAGGTGATTCCACCCGGATGAGTCTGATGCGCTGCGTGTTTTCAGCGTTGAATGAAATGACTTGTCGTCTTCACGTCGTCACCATCCGTCTGTGTGGAACATGACCCACATGAAGTCCTCCTCGTCTGTGTGTTCCTACCCCAGGGCGTGTGAACAGAGGACGCTGTGGACCTGCAGGAGGGCAGTCCCACCACAGACTTACTGTTAGAGCATCACTCATGTTTCATGTGTCAGAGGCTGTTTCAGGGGTCAGGCTGTGTGTTTGAGTTCAGCGTCACAAACAGGTCTGCTCAAAGGTTAGTGGGCAGGGGGTTCAGCTGTTAACCCTTCACATGCTCTGCCTTCAGACATGCAGTTGGTCTCACATGATCTCATTTACACTCTGTGCCTCTTCTGTCTTTGCAGGTCTGACTGTCCCACGACGTGAATGAAGCGCACCTCGGAGCTGGAGCGAGTGATGTACATGAAGCTGCTCTTCATTGAAAGTGTTTGTTGTGTTCTTTGGTTCTATGTATTTCATTCCATTTGGAGACACTGTAGAGGTCAACAGAACATCAACTGATCGATGTATTTCTGTTAGACTAAGCACGTCTTACACCCCCCAACACGGAGGTGGTGACCCCGCCTTCTTTAACCCATCCACAACCCATTTATCTTCTATTCATCACTTCATCAGGTCACGGGGAGCTGGAGCCTACCCCAGCTGACTTAGAGAACCCGGAGAGAACCAACACAGAGCGGGACTCCAACCTGGAACCGCCTTGCTTTGCGGTAACAGTGCTACCCAGTGTCCCACCCTGCAGCCCTCCCTTCTTTAACCCGTACCAGAGTTTTGCAGAATGACCAGCAGGTCCCATCTTTAAGGACATAGAACTGGTCTACCATCAGATCATCTGGTGTTGTGTCGGCCATTTGTAACCCAGTGCTCTGTGGTTCCATTCTGATGTCCATGTAGGAGCTCTGATTGTGGTCTGGGGTCATCAGGGTCACTCTGGACATTCTGTGGTTCCCCAGCGTGGGGCTCCATGTATGGTGACATCATCATCAGAGAACGGTCTCAGAGAACGCGGACTAGCCTTCAACATGTCCACCAGAGGGCCTAGCATTCCTGGCACCGCTGTGAGCGACTCACCCAGACGTCACCCAGACTGCAGTTTGGCCCGTAAGTCGAGTGACACGTTGAATGAGTCGCCAGCTCATCGCGGGGCCACACCTACGGTCAACTGGGAGTGGTCACGACCCCTCAGCTGCACGTTTCTGGAGGTGGGAGGAAACAGGACCCAGAGACAACCCACAAAGACACAGACAGCTCCTCACCACCGCTGAGGTGGTGACCTTTATTTAACCTCCATCTGGACGTTTCTCACTGAAAGTAAATCGTGCTGTTTAACACACCAAAGCGTGGCTGAATGGTGAAAAATCAACAGATTAAATACAATCCACTTAGATTTTGCAACTTTCACTCAAATTTTGCACCTTTGAAGTTATTAAAGTGAATTAAATGCACATCCCTATGGATGTGATGCATCTTAGATTGAGCAGTGCAATGCGTATTTTAATCTGGTGCATAAAGTTGCACCACTCAACATCTTGCAGTTCGTTTTCTGTGATTTTTTTCTTGGTTTTTGCAGATGTTCCTCAAACACCGAATGAAACCCAGGATGCTCCAGAGGACTTCTAACACCCAAGTAAAGGTTTTCATGTGGATGTGGAAATAAAAAAAATAATGCAGTCACATCCATCAGATCTGAGTGTTTATCTGATCAGAAACATTTCAGGTCTCCTCCTGATGGTCTCCTCCCTGAGCTGAGGGTCTGACATTTACGAGAAGACACCTGAGCTGTAGAGGAGGCTTCTTCACAGAGGAGACAATACCGCTACCCTACGCTAGGCTACCTCTGTCTCTCTCTCTCTCTCTCTCACACACACACACACACACACACACACACACACACACACACACACACACACACACACACACACACACACACACACACACACACACACACACACACACACACACACACACACACACACACACACACACACACACACACTAAAGGTGATACGCCATGGGACTGTCTACACTAACAACCAGAAAGGCTGTCCTTAAAGACACAGCCAGTAATTGCTGCCAGGAAATGACCTTCAAGTAGGGTCAAGGGATACATAATTTTAATGACAACTGTTCCTCTGACCTGCAGGTCGACTACTATCGTCTGCCACAAAAAGAAGTGGTAGGACTAACTACCAGAGCCCCCTCTCCTCTAAAAATGTGGAGGATCACCTTTGGTAACGGGTCAGAAGGGAGTAATCCAACCCTCCAGAAGAGTCCCGTCCCTCCTTAAGTCCACTGAGAGTTCACGAAGACGACCTCACTTAGGCACCTGCTCATTTAGTCTGAATACAGAATGAGAACAGTCATAGAGATAGGACTGCTGTAATAGGCTGACAGTGTCTGTGACCGTGAACAGGAAGTAGAAGACAGTGGCCAATGGGCAGCAAGCATGGGGCAGTAGCAGCTTCAGAAACACTCAAACACAAGAGACCTGCTCATCCGTCACACAGTGAACCGCTAACAAAGGAACAGTGCTGAATGTGCTGTCTACCCCAGGACCCCACTGGACCACACGTGTAAATTGGGGTGATTTTTGGTCTGATTTCAAGATAAATGCCCTCAGATTACGGGAAAATAAAATGTTGCCAGGTTTGATGATGGTGGGATTGTATTTGGACAAAATCATTGACAAAAATAAAACATTTTGCATTGCCCTCCAACACACAGAACTATTTAAAGAAACATTGACTTATCTAAAAAAAACCACTCAATTGTAGAAGTCGTCCGTGGCTTATTTGGATGTTACTGTGTGATGGCTGTGAGTCCTTCTAAATGATTGTCTACAGGTGTCTCCCAATTAAAATGGATGAGGAGGGCGGGGTCATCTAGATCACAATATATTTTGTCTGAACATTTGAAATGTTTATATGAAATTTGTCACTCATTTAACAATCCCTAAAGTAACCCCAATTCCATTGTGAATGTTCAGGGATCCATGTTAATCCTTGCAGGGAATTTATAATTGACCAACAAGGCAGCCGTGGATCCTCAAGTCGGTCCTTCGTCAAACCTTAACGCCAGAGGCGACCAGACCATCTCTACTTTTGTAGGTGACTTTTAAAAACATACTATTTTAGACCACTTTTCACTGACTTTATTAGATTCTGTTTACTCTTGCAGTGCTCATTGCTGACAGATGTCAGCTTGTGACAGAACATTAAAGCTTGAACAACAAAACAAACCACGCACAGTAGCCCGTAGAACCTTTGTGTCTGCACCTACCCAGAACCAGCTAGTACAGGAAGTACACCATCTAGACCGGTGGTTCTTAACCTGGGTTCGATCGAACCCTAGGGGTTTGGTGAGTCGGTCTCAGGGGTTCGGCGGAGGTCAAGACAAAACACCCAACACATCGTGTCGGGTGTTTTTGTCGAACACACACAAATCACTGTGTTGGTTTGACACATCGTGTCAATTGGTGATGACACGACGCCTTTAGCCATCACTGGTTGCAGGTGATCATGCTACATCGATTAGCCTACCTGTGCTACAGAGGATTTTGCGCACTCAGTAGTCGATTTATGCCTGTCATGATGGTACGTCATAGTCCTTCTACCTGGTAGTCCTTCTACCTGGTAGTCTTTATACCTGGTAGTCCTTCTACCTGGTAGTCCTTCTACCTGGTAGTCCTTCTACCTGGTAGTCCTACCTGGTAGTCCTTCTACCTGGTAGTCCATCTACCTGGTAGTCCTTCTACCTGGTAGTCTTTCTACCTGGTAGTCCATCCACCTGGTAGTCCTTCTACCTGGTAGTCCTTCTATCTGGTAGTCCTTCTACCTGGTAGTCCTACCTGGTAGTCCTTCTACCTGGTAGTCCTTCTACCTGGTAATCCATCCACCTGGTAGTCCTTCTACCTGGTAGTCCTTCTACCTGGTAGTCCTTCTATCTGGTAGTCCTTCTACCTGGTAGTCCTACCTGGTAGTCCTTCTACCTGGTAGTCCTTCTACCTGGTAATCCATCCACCTGGTAGTCCTTCTACCTGGTAGTCCTTCTACCTGGTAGTCCATCTACCTGGTACACATACCTGCTGCAGGCCAGCAGGTAGACGGACTACCAGGTAGACGGACTACCAGGTTGCAGTTGATTGTTCATTAGGAGTCGTGACTCTTACTGCTATTCACCTCCCACTGAGTCAAATCAGTGGGAGGTGATTTATTTATATATTTATTTATATATTGACAAAAAACACTTTTCATGACATCGATCAGGACTGCAGGGCAGCATGGTGGCACATGGTGTGTGTTCTCTCCGTGTCTGTGTGGGTTCTGTTGGGTTCTCTCTGGGTTCTCCAGCTTCCTCCCACCTCCAGAAACATGCAGCTTGAGAGAATTGGTTGGTTTTCTACAAATAAATGGATGAGTGGATCTGAGCACCGTCTTTATTTATCACTCATTATTTCTCCACGACTAAGCAGTTCAGAGAGAGAGAGCACAATGGAGAAGAAGCCAAATGAGTCACAGACATTAATCATTGATTGGTTATTCAAATATTCCCAAGTGATTGGTTAATTTGAGCACATGCAAACATTTAGCTGGTTGTGAGACAAAAGAAGCAGCGCTGAAGCAGAAGCTTACAGGAGGAGTGACAGCAACACCACCTCCAGAATGTGGTTCCAATCCGTCCTGCCGTCATGTGGTATGGGACTGTTCAGACGACAAATGAGATATCCGATATCAATCTGGACAGGCTAAAAATTGGATATAGGTGACCAGTCTGAACAAGACCAAAAAGACCAATGAGGGCTGACTCATGACTTTAGCTTCACCTCTAAAGCTGATCTATGCATACATTCATCAGTTCATCATAGAAACTGTTCACAATGTCACAAACGACTCGTCTATAGTCAGACCTTTATGGAAGGTAACTGTCAGCAATGATAACATGCATACACACACACACACACACACACACACACACACACACACACACACACACACACACACACACACACACACACACACACAGACACTCACACACACACACACAGACACACACACACACACACACACACACACACACACACACACACACACACACACACACACACAAATATTTCAGCAGGTGCTAAATGAGAAGCGTGGACGATGCAAAGCAACATATTAGTACTGACTCCAGTCACTGTGGTTTCTTTGGGCATCTTGGACTAAAATGATGTGTGTGTTCACACACACTGCTGTGTACCTCAACAGCAATCAATCAGCCTTAATCCAAAACCAATTTACTCTGCCTGAAGAGGAAAATATCTTCTAATCTCTTGCCGACAATCCCTGATTGTGTTTCTGGGCTTCAGCTGACAGTCAGGCTGTGGCGCTTCGACCAGGAAGTTCATATTAGATCTGTGGTCGCCATGGTAATAAATAATTATCATCACAACTAATTAACAGTCTATTACTACTCATGGCTATCCCTTTTCTTTCACTGATGATGGAATATGGATTTCTCCAAAGCATTTTCTCCATATATTTTGCTAACCCTCCCCAACCACACACACACACACACACACACACACACACACACACACACACACACACACACACACACACACACACACACACACACACACACACACACACACACACACACACACACACACACACACACACACACACACACACACACACACACACACACACACACGGCATGAGAGACAGATTAATTATCTCTGTACAAACAGGTAAGCAATGTGTCGGTCTGTGCCAATAAACCACATTAAATTAGATCTAATCTCACTCTGGATTACAGGTTTCAATACAAACAGGATTGTTTTAAACATGAATTTAGACTGTAGCTTTGGCATTGGGATTGTTTTTGTTGTCCATCCATTAAAGCTGAAATAGACACATCTCTATGCAACAGAGCAACAGTTACCTGAGCCTATTACCATCATACAATACGAGCAGGAACCTGTGGAAATTCCTCAGTAAAACCATTATATCAGATTTCCTCTTGTTTTTCTTCACCGTCACAAGAAAACAAACAGTTGTTTCCGTTGAAGCCGCAACGTCTCCGTGTGTGTGGGACGGACGAACGCCAAGACGAAGGCCGCTTCGGCGTTACGGTCCGGCCATCCGGGTAGACGCCGGCTTTGTGAGTTGGGTCCTGGTGAATAAAGCATCGGGGTTCCCCACACGACAATCAAAGAATATAAACCGCTATGTTTGTGCTCATGAACCTTTGAGCACTCGATGGAGAGTGTAGGGCTGGTCCAGGGTTCCACAACCGGGACGAAAACCACATTGTTCCTCCTGAATCCACGGTTCGACTATAGGTCTAATCCTCCTCTCCAGTACCCTGGGATAGACTTTCTCTAGGAGGCTGAGGAGTGTGACCCCCTATTGTTGGAACACACCCTCTGGTCCCCCTTTTTGAAAAAAGGGACCACCGCCCCAGTCTGCCAATCCAAAGGTACTGTCCCTGACTGCCATGTGATGTTACAGAGACGAACATCCAGAGACTTGAGGTGCTCGGGGCAAATGCCATCCATCCCTGACATTCCCTCATCGCTTCTGCCATCCGGATTACACAATATGCAAAGCAGGAATCAATATGTTGGGTCAATTCTTTCCACGTGATAACATAATGAACACGGCTGTATGCTTGGATCCTTTAAAACAACATATCGCTTCAGGATTTTGGCTCCTATGCATAATTTCCCTCTGGGATTAATAAAGTATCTGTCTGTCTGTCTTTCTGCCTGTGTCTGCCGATCCACCCATCTATCTATTGATCTTTAATATTTTTTGTTGAATTTAAGGGAATAAAATAAACCTGAACAGAACAGAACAGAACAGAATAACCCTGATTCTGTACACTCTACATGTCTGCTTCAGAAGAACTCAGATGAACATGTCAGGGGTGAAGACTGACACAACTGATCCTTCTGCCATGAACTCTGAAATGTAATTATGTTGACAGAGGGACAAATATGCACAGAGTGTCACAGTGAGCCGGGTCTCACCATTGTGGCCGCTGATATACAGACCTATGGGAATCAATTGTGTCATTAAACTGCAAATTGGTATTGTGGTGTTGTGTCGTTCAAATCCCCAGGACGGACAGGCCTTGAGTCACACATACTGACAACAACGTTGATTGATGTAGAAGAAATGTCCTTTTCATTCCATTTTTACATGGAACATCTTCTTTGTTCAGGTTTCTACTGACGGCTGTCCTGCACTGCCAGGGCAGTCTGTTGATGTCCACACCCAACGCCCATCTAGAGGACAACATATGGCTGAATCCTGCTGCACCGTGTCTGACGGTGAGTACAACTGTTTAGGAATACACTGAGCACTGAGACAGGGGCTTGTTATACAGTGTGATTGCAGGAGGAAGTGAGCCACCTCCATCCTTTTCAGAACCACTCTCTGTGAGCTATTGGATGCTACTGTCAAGTAAAATTATTCTGATTCTTCAAGAACAGGCAGCGAAACATTAGTCACCTGGAGAAAGTGGTGGAGTGTATTTATGCAGGGTAGACAGGAGGTCAACTAACAGCTTTTTTTTTTACACCAAAATAATATTGATATCAGGGAACTCTATCTGGAAAGCTGACCTCAGCCTGGATGCCACGGCATCATTTCTTCACTCTTTTGACCAGTATGAAAAATGGTTTGTATGCTGGGAACACAGCAGAGCTAAATCCCAACCACTGTTCACACAAACACATTGTTAGAGACTTCCTCACTGTATGGAAGGTTTATCCTACTCAAGTTTAACTCAGTCATATCAGTAGTTTAAATCAGAGTTAAATGGCACTGTGAAATGACTTCTTGTGATGGCATGAGAGGAACACTAGCCCAGTGTCTCTGCTGTGGGAGTAAACCCTTCATACCATCTGATTGTACATTAATGTGTTTAAACACCCTGGAAGGATCACTTCATAGTGTGATTCAAAAGACACAATAAAGAAAAGAAGCAGAAGAACTGGTGAGTTTGTCTTTCCAATCAGACGGCAGAGATGGAGGCCTCCTAAGAAACTAGAACTGGTTGAGTTGAATCCCCCTGATGTACACCTAACGGGTGGTGAGCAGAGAGGGACAGAAACAGGATGATGCTGATGATTCCTAGTGATGAGACGGCTCACAAGAAGCAACGATGTGGGGTAAAGCAGTCAGGGTTCCACCCCCTGACCAATCACGTGGTTCTAAAGAACGAGGCTGTGTCTGCCTCCAGTTCCCTCATCTCTGGTGGAGAGGAAAAGACACTCCAAGGAGAGGACACACCACGAACAATGTCAAATAAAACACCCGTGACCCACAGGGTAACAGCCCTCTAGCTGTGTCTCCAGAACATCTCACCTTCTCTGTTCCTCTGACAAACTCATTTCTGATCCAATACAACCTGCTGTCTTCTAGAGAACCTCAACATCTTCATTTCCTCTGCCTCAAGCCCCACTTCCTGTCTTCTGTTCACCACCACTGTCTCTAATCCATCATGACTGTCCTCACCACTGTCTCTAATCCATCATGTCTGTCCTCACCACTGTCTCTAATCCATCATGTCTGTCCTCACCACTGTCTCTAATCCATCATGTCTGTCCTCACCACTGTCTCTAATCCATCATGTCTGTCCTCACCACTGTCTCTAATCCATCATGTCTGTCCTCACCACTGTCTCTAATCCATCATCTCTGTCCTCACCACTGTCTCTAATCCATCATGACTGTCCTCACCACTGTCTCTAATCCATCATGTCTGTCCTCACCACTGTCTCTAATCCATCATGTCTGTCCTCACCACTGTCTCTAATCCATCATGTCTGTCCTCACCACTGTCTCTAATCCATAATATGTCCTCACTTCTGTCTCTAATCCATCATGTCTGTCCTCACCACTGTCTCTAATCCATAATCTGTCCTCACCACTGTCTCTAATCCATCATGTCTGTCCTCACTACTGTCTCTAATCCATCATGTCTGTCCTCACCACTGTCTCTAATCCATCATCTCTGTCCTCACCACTGTCTCTAATCTGTCCATCATGGCTGTCCTCACCACTGTCTCTAATCCATCATGGCTGTCCTCACCACTGTCTCTAATCCATAATATGTCCTCACTACTGTCTCTAATCCATCATGTCTGTCCTCACTACTGTCTCTAATCCATCATGACTGTCCTCACCACTGTCTCTAATCCATCATGGCTGTCCTCACCACTGTCTCTAATCCATCATGTCTGTCCTCACCACTGTCTCTAATCCATCATGTCTGTCCTCACCACTGTCTCTAATCCATCATCTCTGTCCTCACCACTGTCTCTAATCCATCATGACTGTCCTCACCACTGTCTCTAATCCATCATGTCTGTCCTCACCACTGTCTCTAATCCATCATGTCTGTCCTCACCACTGTCTCTAATCCATCATGTCTGTCCTCACCACTGTCTCTAATCCATAATATGTCCTCACTTCTGTCTCTAATCCATCATGTCTGTCCTCACCACTGTCTCTAATCCATAATCTGTCCTCACCACTGTCTCTAATCCATCATGTCTGTCCTCACTACTGTCTCTAATCCATCATGTCTGTCCTCACCACTGTCTCTAATCCATCATCTCTGTCCTCACCACTGTCTCTAATCTGTCCATCATGGCTGTCCTCACCACTGTCTCTAATCCATCATGGCTGTCCTCACCACTGTCTCTAATCCATCATGTCTGTCCTCACTACTGTCTCTAATCCATCATGTCTGTCCTCACCACTGTCTCTGATCCATCATGTCTGTCCTCACCACTGTCTCTAATCCATCATGTCTGTCCTCACCACTGTCTCTAATCCATAATCTGTCCTCACTACTGTCTCTAATCCATCATGTCTGTCCTCACCACTGTCTCTAATCCATCATGGCTGTCCTCACCACTGTCTCTAATCCATCATGGCTGTCCTCACCACTGTCTCTAATCCATCATGGCTGTCCTCACCACTGTCTCTAATCCATCATGACTGTCCTCACCACTGTCTCTAATCCATCATGTCTGTCCTCACCACTGTCTCTAATCCATCATGGCTGTCCTCACCACTGTCTCTAATCCATCATGTCTGTCCTAACCACTGTCTCTAATCCATCATGTCTGTCCTCACCACTGTCTCTAATCCATTATGACTGTCCTCACCACTGTCTCTAATCCATCATGGTTGTCTTCTGTCCAAGCTGTATTTTGTCCAAGTTAAAAGTATTTTGAATGTTTCCAGCGCTGCACCTTACTTGTCATGACTACATTGGAACATGTCCTGTAACACGTTAGATTTTTGAGTATATAATAATGGTCCTATTTAATAACGATGTTATGAAACAATGACTTCATGCATTCACCCTATCGCTGCTTTGTCAGCTGTCTGTCCTGCGTTTGGCAGCTTGTAAACTGTTGGTCTGAGCTTCTGATGTTTTAAAAATCTGTTCGGTCAGGTGGAGGCAACTGATTGGCTGTGGTGACCCCTGGAGGGAAGAGGTAAAAGGAGAGAAGGTCTGATCTGCTCTGAGGGGGATTTGTGAATTTGTTAACTGTTTACACTTAAAGTGCTTGATTTTATGCCCTCCTCTCCCATGACCCTGGACATCGTGTGTGTGTGTGTGTGTGTGTGTGTGTGTGTGTGTGTGTGTGTGTGTGTCTGTGTGTGTCTGTGTGTGTGTGTGTGTGTGTGTGTGTGTGTGTGTGTGTGTGTGTGTGTGTATGTGTGTGTGTGTGTGTGTGTGTTTGTGTGTGTGTGTGTGTGTGTGTGTGTGTGTGTGTGTTTTGTGATCTTCAGTTGTTTGTACCTCCAGACCAGTAGAAGATGGGTCACTGGACACGGTTTTCCTGCTCTTCTTGCCACGAGATGAACTAAAACCAAAAACCAAGTTCTCCAGACCTGTCTTGTCTGCTCTTCCCTCTGCTTTGTTCATGGTTGTCTTGTCTGTCAGTGAATGTAGTTTGTGTGATTCTTCCTGTTCCGTTCAGGCCTGTTGAATGGTGTGTCATATTCCTCAGTCTCCGTTGCTTTAGTGTTACCTGTTTTTCTAGTGGTTTAACTTTCTTAGAAGTATGTCTAGTTGTTTGACTTAATTCCGGTGTTACTTTGATTACTTGGATTACTTTTGGATAGCCCTGAACACGGATTCTGTGTCCATCAGTTGCCTTTAGCACACTTTTACTTCTCAAAGATAAATGTGAACACATGCCCTACAGGAGGATTGTACCTGACTCCACTCCTCTTTCATTGTGGACATTGTTTTCCCCACTGAGAGCTGATTGGTTTTTCTTAGCTCTTAGCTCACCTAAACCGCATACAGAGCAGATGGCTTTCCCCAGAGTCTTACCTTGTGATACATTATTGTTGCAGCAACTATATGGCAACTGGACATCTTCAGATTGCCTTTTGTCATTCTGTATTGCAAGGAGCAAATAATCTGTCGGAGGAGAAACTTCACAGAAACTGCCACCTTGGAATAATTTTTCAAACATGAGCACTAAAGAAGGTCTATTGGACAGGTTTTGTTCCTATGGAACAGCCTGTTACTCAGGTTTGCTCTGAAGGCCTGGACAAAACTGCTGTCCACATTTCAAATGACAGTTCTAACTGTACCGAGGCCTTGGGATTTGTTGGTGTTCCACAGATGAATGACGAGCAGTACAGCCAAGAGCCTTTGATGACAGGACAACTTAAATCACACACCGGATCTTGATGGGAGTGAGATAAATGTCTTTGCAGTGTGTTTCTTTGTATAATTTGCTGAAAACAAACAATGGGACATTCTGGTCAATGGACCCAAAATCTGTAAAGTTCAGGAATTCAAAATAAAAAAAATACAGAAATTGCGAGATGGTCAAAATTGCATGAGTGTAATCACACAAAATGTTTATGACCTTTGCATGCCTGTATGCACTCCAAACACCATCTGAGCACCCTCCTGGTGGGTCAGCAGATTGGGTTCTGGGGGTCTCCTCCCAAAGTGGGTCAGAGCATCAGTGAGCTTCTGGACAGATTTAGGTTAGGGGAATGTGAGGAACCATTCATTGGATATGAATCCCCAGACCATCAGTGACCCACCCAACCAGTTATGCTGAATGAGGTTAAAGGGACAGTAAAGTCAAAATGAACCAGGTGTGTATTTGCAGTACATAATTAAACAAAAGCTTTGGTGGCATTTTTATTTTTTTAATGATCAATAGAGAAGTCCAGAGAAGGCCAGAGGGAGCTGCATTGTGTTTTTGTAGATCTGGAGAAAGCTGATGACAGGGTGCCCAGAGAGGAACTGTGGTATTGTATGAGGAAGTCTGGAGTGGCAGAGAAGTATGTTAGAGCGGTGCAGGACATGTATGAGGACTGTAAGACAGTGGTGAGGTGTGTGTAGGTGTGACAGAGGAGTTCAAGGTGGAGGTGGGACTGCATCAGGGATCAGCTCTGAGCCCCTTCTTGTTGCTATGGTGATGGACAGGCTGACAGACGAGGTTAGACAGGAATCTCCATGGACTATGATGTTTGCAGATGACATTGTGATCTGCAGTGAGAGCAGGGAACAGGTGGAGGAGAAGCTAGAGAGGTGGAGGTTTGTCCTGGAAAGGAGAGGAATGAAGGTTAGCCGCAGTAAGACAGAGTACATGTGTGTGAATGAGAGGGACCCAAGTGGAAGAGGGAGGCAGAAAGAGAGATGATGCACATGTACAAATCCTGGCGTTTATCTACAGGCATTCTGTGGTCCTTGGCTGGTAGAAACTCAACATCCTCTATCTCACAACTCCCTGTCAGTTTAACAACTCAGTTCAGAGAAACAGGTGTTGAAAGTAAATATGGTGGATTACCGTAATATATCAAACAATAATTAAGGTTGTTTGAGTCTTCGGTGGTTCAGGTGAGATTGGAAAACATCTGAAGAGCCTCATCAGAGATGTCATTGACCTGCTTAGGTTCCTTCTTGGTTCCTGATCCCGTTTCTTTCCCTCGTCAGTAGAGATAAAAACACACCTGTGGCTGATTGACTGATGTTTTCTACCTAAACCAATCCCGACTCTTCCTTGTTGTCAGATGATTACTTTTGCTTCTTGCCCACAGATTGCTCTTCCAACTCTCCCTTCTCAAGTTTTGAGTTTCTCCAGTAGTGTTTGGCTTTGATTTTTATACCAGTTAGAGTGTCTAACTGGTTACGCTCTAACTGATTTTTATAAGGTATAAAACTCAAAGAGCGTAACTCTAACTCTGACGCTTTGTGACTACTCCCCTTAGAGGTGGTCTTAAGTTTATTGGTTACTTTGCCCTTTGTGGTGGTTTCTGTGTTTCTACTTGGTGGATTTTCATGGTAAACCGAACGGTGATTTTTTGTTGTACTTTGTTTTGCTAATAAATCTGTGTTCATTTTTCTTCTATGCATCTGAGTCCTGAATTTCTGTGAGCATCTTACAAAAAGAGAAGCGGTACAAAGAAAAGGGTAGCAGCAAGATTACAAATAGCAATGAAGCTGAGTCACTATTGGGTGGATGCGACCAAATGACAACCACTGGATTACAAAAATATAATTTTTACAGCCAGAAAACTTGAACCTCAGTTCCAGCACATGGACTGAAGCAGAGCTAACTAGTTAGCCAAATGCTAGCTGACTTCAACAGCTTGTGAGGGAGGAACGTTCAGTGTGTAGCTCTGAGCCAGGTCATTACAACACACTCCTACCTTAGCCTGAACACAAACTTCACCTTGGGGATGACCACGCCCATGTCCGGGGGGGTGTTCTCACAGACGGGGTGGGCTATATTGAGCACGTCTTTCAATCACTCCCGTTGTTACGTCACGACAGCTGTTTATTTTAATGGGGACATTTAGACATTAAAGTCGATACAGGAAGCGTTTATTTTCCAGATTCTAGGCAGGGTCAGGGAGGACCACTACGTACATGTAGAGACTTGAAAAAATGTGTTTTTCATAATTGGACCCCTATATTATAAGTCACCATGTTCCACAAGATTCTGTGCTTGGACAGTTTTAAGTCATGTGTTATATGATTCCTGTATGAAATATAATTAAAGCAACATTCCATTAACGTTATTGCTATGCTAACAACACTGAACTGCATATGTCAATCAAGCAGGATGAAACTGCTCAGCCTACTACATTTATTTTGTGCATTTAAAGAAATGTAAACTTGAATTATCCTGAAGTTATTGTGATGAGGCCTGAACACCAGCACAACCCATTATTCATTCATTCATCTTCTACCACTTTCTCCACCGTAAAGATTTAATGGCGAGAGCTTCCAGCACTAATGTAAGGAATCTTAGTTGTATCTGTGATCAGGAGCTGTCGTTAACTCAAAAACACAAACTTCAAGAACTGCTTCTTTTCATTTTCATAACTTTGCAAGATGCATCTGGTCCCAAAAAGATGCTGAAAAACTAGTTCATGCTTTTGTTACTTCGAAGTTAAAATATCACATCTGTCCAATGTTGGGCTGCTCCAATAAATCCCGTAAAGTCTTCAGCTGGTTCAGCATGCTGTGGCGCGTATAATGAGGAGAACTACAGAACAAATCATATTTATCCTGTTTGACCTTCTTTGTACCAGGTTCATATAACATGTAGACTGAATTATTTATTTTTTTACTTTATTTTTTAATTTTATTTACTTTTGTAATTCCCCAAAGGGAAAATAGAAGCACACTGCATTCACTCACACGCACATACGTAGTGTGTACAGATCCTGTAACACACACACACACACACACACACACACACACACACACACACACACAAAGGGCCTGTATGCATGCAAAGGGGGGCGGGGGGCAAGGGGGGTACAGTGGTGGGCAGCTCCTTCTCGGTGTGCCCTAATGAGCAACCTGTAAAGGGGGACGGCACCTTGCTCAAGGGCGCCTCGGCAGTGCTCAGGAGTTGAGCCGACACCTCCCACTGTCAGCTCACACCCTGAGTGACTGTGAGGGTATCGAACCGCCAACCACTCATTGGATCATTGGACGACCCGCTCGACCGCCGAGCCGCTGCCGCCCCAAGGAATTGACATTCCTTTTCCTCATCAATCATAACGAACCAGCAGTATCCTATGATCTACTACAGTAGAACACGGCTCTGTGAAGACCAGGACACTCAAGGTCTCGAGTCTCTGAAGTCTCTTAAAGTCGATTGGACAACAGAGGATTTAATTATTAAGTTCATTGAAGTTCCAGTGTGGGAGGCAGACTATTCTCTTTATTTAAGAGTAAACTTCAAACTTTCCTCTTCAGTACACCTACTTAGGCTGGCCCTCCTCTGTTGCCCTGAGGTCCATTTGTAAATAAAGTTGAATTGAATTGATAGATTCTGGTGACCCATCCATCCATCCTGACCCACTCTATGCTGCAATATAATGACACTTGACTCCCCTCATTATTCCTATGGCCAACAACTGGCTCTGCCACTTCAATCACAACGACTTTTGGAGTGTTTACTGAAATGTCTCGCTCCTCTTTGAGGACAGTAAAACAGACAAACACTTCAGCCGTGTGTAAATGCTGTCAAAAGCAGCTGGCGAGATCCCCGCTCTGACATTATAAAGATTTGCTTTTGTTCCTCAGTGGCTAATTTAATAGTGAACTACCCTTTCTCAGTCTGCTGTCCGCTCATTTATTTCGAAGTGAATAAAATGTACTGTATGGCTAAAGGAAGAAGCAAAATAGATGAACGCCCTACAACTGACTGGAATCAGCAGAAGAGCAAGTGAAGGATGCTGCACCAGACTTGGGTTCAGATCTACTACCCACGATCCAATTCAGGTGGTGTGTGTTCCCGAGATAATCATGTGGGGATCTCTATATGAACTTTGATTAGTAGTGGTTGGTTTGCTTTTAATCATTATTAATATTATTTTATAAATCAGTAAGTTTAATCTTTTTATTGATGAAAATATCACATCCCAATCGGTCATACGTTGGTTTTTGCTCCAACAGGAGATCTGGACCACCAGTCAGGGAGACTCTTGGATGAGAGGTGAAACGTCTTCATCCAACTTTAAGGAAGTCCAATTAATTCTCTTCTGCTCTACCTGACTTGGTTGAAAATGTTCCACATCTCATCCAACACGCTCTTCCAGTTCTGATCGACCAATAGGGAGTCCACATACTTTATACTTCTGTTGGAGCAGAAGACAAAGGACCCAAACCACCAAAACAATAAGTCTCATTAAGAGGCGTTACCCTTCAGAAGTGAGTTGTCGGAGAGCTGCACCCAGGTGTGAATGGTTGTTGTAGATCATGTCTTCATCCTTCTCCTCTCCTCACAGATGGTGTCTCTAGTTTGACAGAAATGGCTTCTTTAACTGCTCTCTCAAACATCTGTCTTCCCTGGCTAAAACCTGGACGGTACTGTCCTCAAAGGAGTGTCCCGTGTCTTTCAGGTGCAGGCAAACTCATTCTGGTGCTGAGGAGTTGTCTCTCCTTGCTGACCATACCGTTGTGGAGTGGTTGCTTGGACTCCCCACTGCACAAGTCACAACATTTCTCACATCACTGGCCAGTGATCCTCATCCTCATGGTGGACCAGCTTCTTCTGAGTATTTCCAGATTTGTTGTGTTTACTGAAAATCTTCTAGAATTTTTCTGATACACAGACAATGTAGGGGATGATGACGGGGTTCTGTTTGTCCACCCTCATCTGTTCGTTGTTTTGTTGGACCCAGTCCAGATAGCCTTAGGACACATGTTGCATCCTAATGGCATGCATTTTTCATTTTTCTTTGCTAATTGGGCTGTTTGAGACCTAAAGAGTTTAAAAACAGAGAATTATCATTTTACATGGTGAGGTTTCTGAGAAAAATGATGTCCACATATGAAGACTTTAGTTATTAATTTCTCCACTTATATATTTGAATAAGCTCACTTGAAAACCTCAAGGTGTCACGTTTTAACTCCACCCAGTACCTGCCCAGCCAATCACGGCCCATCTGCCAGAAGGAATCACGTGAACAATATGGCGTAAGGCATCGTCCAGAGAGGCTTTTTGTTGTGGTTACTCCTTTCGTCCGCACGACAGCGCAGATATCCAGGACCAAAACGCTGGACAAAGTGAAGTTTTTTGTAAACGCCAGGTCTGCGTTGTCGTGTGGATGCTGTAACCGAAACTTGTCCTATCCGGGGGGCGTCTCCCTGAGAGGAAAACCGCTGTGGCGTTAGTGGGTGTGACCCGTGTCTACATGTACACACAGAATGGACGGGGTTAAAACCCGCTATTTTATGACGTGTAACAGCTCCACGTCCAAGACCCTTCTGCTCCCACTGAGTGGCAATTTAATGCCCTCCTATATGGACACCAAGCCCTAGAAAAGACAAATTTAGTATATATATGGTCTAGATGACCATATTCTGGCCTGACTGTGATTCGAGAGGGATGAGGATCAGCACCTCTAAATCCGAAGCCTTGGTTCTCGATTGGAAAAGGGTGTTGTGCCCTCTTCAGGTCGGTGGAGAGCCTTTTCCCCAAGTGGAGGAGTTTAAGTAGAGATTGTTGAGACTGACAGACGGATCGGTGCAGCTTCTGCAGTGATGCAGTCGCTGTAGGTCTGTGGTGGTGAAGAAGGAGCTGAGTCGTTAGACGAAGCTCTGGATTTACCGGTCAATCTACGTTCCTACTCTCACCTATGGTCACGAGCTTTGGGTCGTGACCCAAAGGACAAGATCCCGGATACAAGCGGCTGAAATGAGTTTCCTCCGTAGAGTGGGGGGGGCACCCTCAGAGATCGGGTGAGGAGCTCAGTCACCAGGGAGGAGCTCGGAGTAGAGCCGCTGCTCCTCCACCTCCAGCGGAGCCAGATGAGGTGGCTCGGGCATCTGTTCAGGATGTCTCCTGGACCCCTCCCTGGGGAGGTGTTCCAGGCATGTCCTACCAGGAGGAGACCTGGAGGAAGACCTAGGACACGCTGGAGGGACTATGTCTCTGGGCTGGCCTGGGAACGCCTCGGGCCCCCCCAGAGGAGCTGGAGGTGGTGTCTGGGGAGAGAGAAGTATGGGCATCCCTGCTGAGACTGTTGCCCCGACGACCCGGGCCCGGATCCAAAATATGAAGTCCACATATATGGACGCCAGGCCCTAGGAGCATTCCAGATGTGACAATGGGCAGACTACCACAACCACCTTCCTATCAACATAAAATACATACAAAGTAGGATTATTCCCAGGAGTCTTCAATTATGATCCACGGAACAAAACAAATGTTACTGAAAGCACCGATCCAACTGCTTAGCGTGAGAATCAGACAGGCTTGTTACTGATGCACAGGTTGCTAGCGGAGGAATAAACAGCCCTCTTATCCAAAAAAATCTTGGAGGACGTCACCGCATTTGTGGAGAAAGCATAAATGTCACAGCACACCAAGGGCAAGGAACTCTGGACACAAATTTAAATCACTGTGATCAAAAGTAAACCATCAGCAGAAGAAGTGAAGGGACTTGGAGGAACACAGTCCACAGCAGAGGTCAGACAGAGAAATGGGGTGAAGATTGGGTGAAGAACCCGCCAGACAGAATTCTCACACAAACAGAAAAAGATGTCCATGTGTCAAACTCAAGGCCCGGGGGCCAAATGTGGCCCACCACATCATTTTAGGTGGCCCGTGAGAGAAGAAATTCAGTGTTGCTTTTCAGAAGACAGTAAAGCCACGCAAGCAGCCCAGATCCTTCAGGAACAGATTTTATTTGATTTTGAGTCTGTCTGGACTAAACATTGTGAAGTTATCCAGAGTGCTGACAAGGCCTCAGTGAGACAAGTAGGAAAGTTGCAGACAAACAACAAAATGCAATCGAAATTTCTAAACATTTGTGTGCTGCCCAAGTTGATAGAATTATGATGGAAAGTCAACCTCCACAGATATTGTTTTCCTCACAATCCCAAAGTATCAGAGTCAATCAGAGCCTTTTCCAGTGGCTGGGGTTGGACACTAGAACATTATTTCCAGGTAGAGGCTTGGCATTATCCTTCATATTCGACACTAACCCAATGGCAGTGTTAGAGAACAATATCAGCCAATCAATAATGCATCCAAGGTTCAATAGGAAATTGATATTCTGCATGCAGTTAGCATGATGTGGCTGCTCAGCTGCATTTCTGTCTATGAAGGAATTACCAGGCTAAATAATGACAGGCTGTAGCGTAAGTGGCTGTTACACAGCAGATATTTATCTCCATAGAGGATTGGTTAATATCGCAGGAAATGGCAAAATAAGAAGAGATAAGCAAATAGTTGTCGAGATAGAGTAACTGCTATCATGCAGCCAAACAGTTTTGGAGACCACATGTCAATAATTGTCTACCTTATGTATCTGATGCTCTACTTTATTGCTAATTTACATAGGAATTACCTGATTCTAAACTAAATGTGGGCTTCTTTAATTCAATTATCAATTCTTTATCCCATTTCTGGATTGATATATGGTATTGATTCAAACTTTTTCTGTAGTGAACATTACACTGATGGAGCAATTTTCTACCCCAAATAATGATGTTTTCCAATGTTTCCTCAACCACTGGACTTTCTCATGAGACTACAAGACTCTTTCTTTCTCTCTACAACTAGATGACCTATAAATACATGCTGAAGATAAGTAGTTATCATTGGTAGTCCTAAAGGATTGGTGAGTCAATCAATCATCCAAAATATACGTAGATGCCACATCAGCTGTTTTTCCTCACTCCTGAGATTCGTCAACAAGAAGGGAATATTGGAAAGGGCAAGACTGGCCTGTGTAGAAACGTGAATGGAAGAGTCCCCATCTTTCTACTTAATATGCACTATAACATTGGACATTAAATGTTTTGTCACCAAGTGACAAAGAACCTTGATAAGCTATAGTCAAGCTGAAGATAGTTAGTGAACTGATTTACTAGTAGGTCATGGTTTCAGATCCCTGAGGGTGGGGAGTTTTTGTGGAGTCTTAGTGGGTTCTTGTTTGTCCATCCTCCTCCCACCACCAAAAAACATTACAGGTGATTAGTGACTCTAAATTGTCCATAGGGGTTTGTTTGTATTTCATATGGCTCATTGATAATGTGAGACCCTGCCCCCCCCCCCATCTGTGGTGAGACCAGCGATGTTGTTTGGTCTAGAGACAGTGTCACTGAGGAAAAGACAGGAGACAGAGCTGGAGGTAGCAGAGATGAAGATGCTGAGGTTCTCTCTGGGAGTGACCAGGATGGATAGGATCAGGAATGAGTCCATCAGAGGGACAGCACATGTTAGAGGTTCTGGAGATAAAGTCAGAGAGGCCAGACTGAGATGGTTTGGACATGTCCAGAGGAGAGATAGTGAATATATTGGTAGAAGGATGCTGAGTTCTGAACTGCCAGGCAGGAGGCCTAGAGGAAGACCAAAGAGGAGGTTTATGGATGTAGTGAAAGAGGACATGAAGGTAGTTGTGAGAGAAGAGGATGAGAAGACAGGGTTAGATGGAGGACTCTGATTGGCTGTGGAGACCCCCTGAAGGGAAAAGCCCAAAGCAGAAGAAGAACATTCATACCCTTATCCACTTCCAGATATTAGCCTTTGTCCCAGAGTTGAGACCAGGATGCAGAGTCACATCCTTTAACAGGTCTTTGCACTCCTAGAACAGTCACCCACTGTCAAAGTGTAGTGGGTAAAAACCCACTACACTTTCACCCACTGTACACTCGATTGAGACTGTGTCCGTCCCTCGACCATTTAAAGTTAATTCATGTAAAATTAATTAATTTCAAGTCCAGAGGAAAGCAACTGGACATCCCAATTTAATATAAAGCAAAACCAGGACTCCAACAGCTCTGGAGTACAAAACAATAAAATGTGGTCTCCTGAATATTAGATCTCTGTCTTCAAAAGCTGTTTTAATCAATGACATTATATCAGACTATCATATAGATTTATTCTGTCTAACAGACCCCTGTTAAGTGGGGATGAGTATTTTTCCCTAAATGAAGCTACTCCTCCTGGTCACCTAAATTATCAGATCCCTCGAGTCTCAGGCAGAGGTGGAGGAATTACATCTATTTTTAATTCCTCGCTAGAATTGAGCCCTAAACCAAAACTGATCTTTAACTCATTTGAAAGTCTTAGTCTGAGACTATCAAACCCAATCCAGAAATTCTTCAGCCCCTATTATTTGTCATTATCTATCGTCCTCCTGGTCCACACAGTGACTTTTTTTCTTAATTTGATGACTTCTTAACTAGCTTAATTCTAAAAACTGATGAGGTGATTATTGTTGGTGATTTCAATATTCAGGTGGACGACAGTAATGATAGCCTCAGTAGGGCATTCATGTCGTTACTAGACTCCATAGGCTTTAGTCAGTGTGTACAGGAATCTGTACTACTCGGCGGGTCATTTTCCGAGCTCAGTTAATGTATATTATGATATTATTCAGTTATGTCATTTTTTTGACAGAACTGTATCCTGTATGGTCCAGTCCACACTTGTGCTGCTAAAGCTAAATCTGTGATTGACCCATTTAATAGAAAATGACAGAACGCAGCACAGAAGACTCAAGCCAACTTCTGCTCCATGCAAAGACTCGTATCATCAAAGACAGAGTAAAGTTTATTCTCACTAATTGGCAGCAACATAAAAGGGAGATTGAACAGCATTGGAAGACACAGAAAAAATCCCAAATTTTAATTTGTCTTTTTTCTTTCATACAGCAAAAACAAAGCATTTGCTGGTTAACGATGAAAGAGCATCATGAGTCCCATGTTGACTGATGATCACTGAGATGTATGACACCTCTCAACTGTCACAGAGAAGTTATTTGTACTCTGCTGCCATCCCTTCTGAGGACAGAGCAGATGTCCCGTCTTAATTAGGACGGTAGTGATGTTTTTTATGACTTCTAGACCATTACAGGCGCTGGAAGGGTGTTCAGATCGTCCTCCTGTCAATCCTGTGGGCCGCTGCTCTTTGTCTCCGGCTGAACGTGAGTTTGGCACGTTTAAATCCTCCAAAGACACGCAGGGAAAGAGCACTGTCTGTGTGTGTGTGTGTGTGTGTGTGTGTGTGTGTGTGTGTGTGTGTGTGTGTGTGTGTGTGTGTGTGTGTGTGTGTGTGTGTGTGTGTGTGTGTGTGTGTGTGTGCTAGGCTTGCATACAAATTAGAGCTGTTCAATCCATTGTTGAAGAATGTTCTATTCTTTTACCTTCACTTATAGGAATGTGGGCTTGTATTGTAAAATATATTTAATTCATGGTATATAAAGTTGAAAAACTAGGCCATGGTAGTTTATGCAGTGTGTGCTGTGTGTGCTCCTTAAATAACAGTGCAAAGGAAGGAGAAAACGCCCTCCAAGGAATGCGTGTAGTTCTCTCTCTAAGGTTTTGAGTCAGACACCTTTTTTCTCTTCTTTCCTTTTTCCTTTGCTCCAGCTCTCCTTTGTTTCTTTATTCTGTAGTTCCGCTCCATTTTCCTTTTCCCCTTGCTTTTTTTGGCATCCAAGACACCGTCACATTGTCAGGGAACGTCTTCCCTCTGCTTCCCTTTAACTGGATCATGGCTCCATAACTGCTAACGGTGAGCTAATGTTGGAGCAGGATGCTCAGATGTGTTTGCAGTGATTTCCTGCCCTGTGATGAGAGGATGGGGGTAACGTCTGCACACCCATGAACCAGCCACCTCCTGGTCCATCTGCAGCTCAAGAACCACCTCAAGGTGCAGATGGGAGTAAGTTTCTGAACAAATGTTATTGCTTGCTGTAATGAGGGTATAAAATGTTATGAATATTTTAGAACAAGCCCTATTTTTCATTTCTGAAACCCACTGTGGGGCTTCTTTTCAAAGAGTTTCAGTCAAAATCCAATGGGAGATTCAATTGACTTTAATCTTGCATTCGTTTGAAAATTTTGAGCCCATTAGTTAACTTTGGCTTCTCTGTGCAGTTTTCATTGCATTTCAATGAAGCCGCTTTCCTGCGGTGTTAGAACACTAATAGTTGCTTCAAACAGTGCATGAGAGAGAGGGAGTCTGAGCGAAAGAAAGAATGGAAGGAGAAGGAGAGAGGAGGGACAGGCAGAGATGAAGGTGCATAAGACACAATCACAAGTAAAATATTAGGAAACATCTGTATTTTTAATTTTGATTATTCTCCATATGATGTGACCCGGGGGAGGGGGCTGTTGGGGACCTAGAGGGGTGTCCAGGGCTGGGCTATTGAGGTACCTACAGGGGTATCCAGGGCTGGGTTACTGAGGTACCTAGGGGGAGGGTCCAGTGCATGGCTCTGAGGTACCTTCATCATATATTTATGTGCTGGGGGGAATCACTTACAGACTGAATCACGACATTAGCTATGCTGCGCCACCTTTTTTAGTCTGACAACAAACCAGCTGCAGCCACTGAGAACAGCAAGAATAATTGGTGGAACACATCATGACAAAGCAATGAGAGGTCAGAATGGTAATAATTAAGTACAGAACTAAGGGTGGGGGTGCCTGGGTGGGCCCTGAATTATTCCCTTTGATTTCAGGTGGACCTGGAAAGCGAGGCTATCTAATTGCTGAGGCTCTGGACCAGTTCTCTCCTCAGCCCACAGCCTCTGGATCACATTCACACGTCTGCCTTTCACCTGCTGTCAGGGAAGTGTGTGAATCAGACTGTGGATACGTCCACACCAGAGGAGGGGGTCACCTTCACAACGTTCACATCGTTTATCCTCTTAAGACTTTAAGCTCAAAGAGTCGTGGAAATTACCTTTCCGTAGATTCAACGCTGCATTGACCAAACATTCTCCCTTCTCCACTCAGTGAACCCCTTCACTCACAGACCCCTCCACTCAGTGGGCCCCCCACTCAGCGGGCCCCTCCACCCAGCCGCAAATAATGGCCAGACACCAGTAGAGGTCAGTGAACGCAGCCACTTGGTCCACCCTGTTTAATCAGATGTCACTGTGCTCTTGATCGTAGGCTAAACAGCTCTCCAGCCATTAATGAAAAGTAGGTTAAGTGTAGGCTACAGATGAAATGCTAAAATCTCCCCACATTCCTCCTCCCATCAGACCAACCCTGTGGAAAAACTGTCAAAGGAGAACCTTCCAGCGTTTGGCATGTTTCTCAGTCTTACCTTGACGTACACATCAGGAGTAATGATGGCAGTGGCTGTTTTAGCAGCACTCACCCTCGTCACTATTAGAGGACTTAAACGCCTCTCCTGCCGGGCAGCAAGATGTCCAACAACATGAGTCACCAGACCTCAAGGACGCCAACAGAACAGTCATCCTGCCACGTAGAAAGTCCAGACTCTCCTTCGCCCTGGAGCTGCCACTCTGCTGTCCAGAGAGTTCAGTCGCTATAACATCACCCTAACAAGGCTCTGTGAAGTACAATGGTAAGGCAATGGTGAAACAACAGCAGGCGACCACTGCTACATCTGGAGCAACCCCGAGAGACGGACAGGCCTCTGTGGCGTGGCACTTGCCTTCCCAAAGGCCCCCTGTAAGTGCCTCATCAGCTGGACTCCTCTGAGCGACAGACTCGCTTTCTCCACCAAGATGACAAGATGACAGTCATTGTTGCCTATGCTACCACCAATGTCACTGATGAGGATGTGAAGGATGCCTTCTTTGACCAACTCCATCAGGCTGTTGGCCAAGCCCCACCACACAACACCTACATTATTCTCACTGACACCAATGCCACTCTCTCCGACAGTGATCGGTCCACAGGCTCACCTGTCGGCACAACTTTTGCTGACAGGCTTACAAACGACAACGGTCACCGCCTTCACCCTCTCTGCCACCACAACAACCTCTGCATTTCCCTGGAAACTGATCGATCACTGGACATAGCACATCCCAGATGACAGAACCAGGAAAGCGTTGGACCACATCCTCATCTCCCGAAGTTGTTTGTCACCAACTGCCGTGTGTACACAGGAGCAGAGCTTGGCAAAACTGACCACCACCTGCTGGTGGCCAAGCTTAAGTTAAAGCTGTGAGCTAACCAGCACACCAAGACTCAACCTCGCCTGGACTCCTCCCTACTCAATGATCAAAACATTGTCATGCCCTGACCACTGACAAAGTGACGGACTGGCAGACCCTCAAGGTCATCCAGTTAGCTCATAATGTCTTTGGACGCTCCCGATCCTCCCCCAAAAAGCCTTGGATATCGGAGAGGACACCCCATTATCGACTGACAGCACCAGGCCGGGCTCCAAGGCAACCTGACTAAGTACTGGCGACCGAACCACCAGCGCAACGGGGCCATAGCTGAGGACAGAGAGAAGTTCTTGCAAGCACAAGCTGAACACCTTGAGTCCACGGCCAATACCAACAACATGAGCCGTGTCTTCACTCTGCTGCACCAAGATCGCAATGGCCCACGCATCAAGACATTCCTGGTTAAAGACTCTGATGACAACATCATAACAACAGAAGAAGACTGCTTCGCGCGCTGGAAAGAGCACTTCAGCCTCCTTTTGCAGCACAGTTCCACCCCACCTGATCCCATCATCATCGCGGCTGCAAACACCTCAGTCCCTAGCGACGCCTGCAGTACAGACCTGAGGAAGTCAGAACCGCTCTGAAAAAACTTAGCAACAGGAAAGCCCCTAGTGTCTGTGCAGTAACGGCTGAGATGCTAAAATCTGGTGGTGACAGTCTTGTTGAGTGGCTCACCCACACCTTCAACCATGTGTGGGAGACAAAGAGACTTCCCAGTGACTGGACCAGAGGAGTCGTCCTACCCTTCTGGAAACATAAGGGAGACAGGCTAGTCTGCAGCAACCACAGAGGCATCACACTTCCCTCCATCCCCGGCAAGCTCTTCCCCAGGATCTCGCTCACCCGTGCTCTCCCAGCCATCAGAAGTCGCCGCCGTCTCCAGCAGGCTGGCTTCATGCCTAACTGCTCCACCACAGACCACATCTCTGCCGTTTACCTGCTCATAGAGAAGACCCATGAATTCCTCAAAGATCGGCATCTATACATTGGATTTATTGATCTGAAGGCTGCCTTTGATACTGTCTGCCATGCTTCATTGTGGAGTATCCTACAGACCCTTGGAGCACCACCTAAGATCGTTGCTCTGCTCAAGCTGCTTTACAGCACATAGCTGTGTCCGTATCAACGGTACAGACTCCGACTGGTTCCACATCTCAAGTGGCGTTCACCTGGGCTGCGTGGCCGCTCCTGACCTTTTTAACTGCATCATTGACCATCTGATGTCCAGGGTCTGTGAGCGAGTCCCTGAGGTGTCCCCCGGAAACTACCACCTGACCGACCTGGAGTGTGCTGATGACACCATCCTACTCACCACATCCTACAGCCTGCTGAGAGACGCCCTGGGCATATATAGCAAAGAGAAAGAGAAGCTTGGCTCTGGATTAAAACCAAGTTCATGCATGTTGGTGACGGACCAGATCCACCTCCCCTGCAGCTCGGTAATGACATTGTAGAGCCTGTCAAGAGCTTTGTGTATCTGGGGTCCATAGTGACGGACAATGGGAACCTTAAACCAGAGATTCTCCACAGAAGAGCTCTGACAGCATCAGCTCTGCAGTCACTCTGGAAGCCACTCTGGAGGCACCAGACCATCTCACGCAAGACAAAGTCCCAAAGTTACAACTCTGCCGTCCTTTCCATCCTGCTCTATGGCTTGGAAACTTGGCCCTTAACCTGAGAGAACCCACGGTGACACCAGTGTCACATGCACTTTGAATATCCCTGTATGTTTCTTATAAAGCTTTATGTCTGATCTTAACTCATTAAGTCCCTAAGCGACGTTTACTCAACATCCTGGTATCATGACCATGTGACAGTCATGTGTCTGTGACCGGAAGTGATCTCCCCAAAATAGTGGTGTGACTAGTGTGCAAATTACAAGGAAGCAACCAATTTCAAAAAGCGATTTTTTGACACTACAGGTGATTTCAAGCACATTTAACAGGTGTAATGCTTTGATAACATGTACTATATTACTTCCAACTTGGTCTGACCATATTTTTTGAAGAAAATAATATCAAACATGTTACAGAAATGTTGCTGTAACATATACTGTATGTCACAACGGGTTGTCAGCCTTAAAATACCAATCAAAAATCGGTGTGACCCATGTGTCACAATTCACCCGATTATTTTTGCTACATCAATTACATTGAGTTGAAATGTGTTTCTGGTCAATTGAAAGTGTGCTGAACAATTAGAAACAAAAAATAATGTAAAAGCAATTGGGTTTTATTTCAAAATATTTTTGGCAAATCTGCACATAATGTTAACAATTTTTTATATCCTATCCTGATCACATAAAAAAATAAATGTCTTATTTTTACTAAATATTATGTTATTTTTATTGACTTTGTGGTATGAAAATAAACACGCGCTATTCTTTTTACCTGCATTGGAGGCATTGTGGGAGTTTTAGGGATGAGAGCTCAGATGAAGATCCTGATGACCCTCTTTGCAATCCCACTAGTGAAGACAGAGAGGGATGAGTCAAGTGAGTGTGGTGATTCAGACAGTAATGAACCAAGTACATCAAATGATGTAGCAAGACCAAACATGAATTCAGGGCAGCTAAATACATCCGTCTATAGACAAAGACAAGGAAATGAAGAAGGAACAGTCATCTGTTATCTGACCTAGGCTGAATGGCAAAAGATAATTTACAGACCTAAGAAGTGAGAAAATGTTTCAGACATGGTGCTGATGATGCAACAGTTCAATTTCTCTTCAGCATTTAAATTTTTTCTGAACATGTCATGCTTTTAGGTCTGTTGTTCACATCTCTATCTATGGTAGCTTATTACTAATGCTCCCTAATAGGCAGTGTTATTTATTTTGATGCAGTTCACATATTTTGTGATACAAAGTAAAACCAATGAAGAATTTTATGTTAAACCTTGTTATAGAAGTCACAGTTTTGATATATGTTATGGAAATGCATATAAAGAGGCACTTTTGTGTTAGTAAGCAGTAAAAACTGTCAGGTTTACTTATTTTCAAATGGGAAATATGTTTATCACTGAAGCCCAATGTGACAAATGTGTAATAAACCAGATTTATGGTTATAAAAATTATTGTTCTGAAAACGAAAAACCTCAGAAATGTGTTGTATATGGTCCACTTGGTCTGTGGTTTAACCCACTGACTGACTGATTAAACAAGCAATCTAACAGCTTAATGCGAAGTCCTGACTGCGGACTATTTGTATGTTCCTCTACTGCATGTCAGAGCATTCATAATGTAATTATTGCTTTAAAGGTGATTTCATCCTCTGGACAAGGCGCTATATAAATTAATAAAAGTTGATTTTATTGGATTTGATTTGATTTGATTTGATAATTTGAAATGATTTGATTTAAATCAGGTCCATTGTGACCTTCATTTAAGTTTTCACATGAATGATACCAAGGTACCATGAATCGATTCTGGAGATAAGCAGGGCATCATTTCTCCCCCCTCAAAGACTACCCAACTTTCTCATTCAACAACAACATGGTACTGTAATAGTGAAGTAGTTAAGTAGTAAAGTAATAATAACCAGAGGTCTTAGGTTGGAGGTAGGACATAGCATATAACTGATATTCTCAGAGACACTCAGAAGACTCACCAGGAACACCAGGTCTATAATCACAGCCTCCATCATCTGGTTCAGTCGGCAGTGCATCCAAGTGAAAAGACGTTGAAATCCATCAGTAGACAACAGATTAACAACGACTGGAAGGTTTACTTCGTTTGCATCAGTCTTTACACACACAAGTCAATAATCATGAAGACAAAGTGACAAACCACAGAAATACACAGTAAGTGTAAAGATGTTACTAACATCTAACACCCGACTGTATGTTTGGTGGAAAAACTGATGAATAATTTGGAAATTCTTCTCTTAAATGCAGTGATCCCTCGTTACTCTCGGTTAATGCGTTTCCGGAACAACACCCAAAACCGTAATGCCACGATATAGCGACAAACTATTAATCTTATTATTTATGGTAATTTAAACATTTCTGAACCCCCCCATACTGATATTAAACCACCTTCTATCTTTATCACCTTATAAACACTCTGATAGACTGTTTGAAGCACTTTAGTGTCTCATGGAAGTCCGAGACTCTCGGAACGTAGCGCACTATCGGATGCGGTCAGCCGATAGAATGTGCGATGAGGTGAAGCCACGCGTGTTGGTGGGTGAGGGATTACTGTATTTACAAATCTGTACATCCCTACTTTTAAACCTGCTCTCTGATGTCTTGAAGTAACTTTCTGAGATTTGCTACCAAATGAATCAGTGACTTAAACATAATGTGACAATGTTGGATGTGGATGGAATAACGTTTCATCGGGGTTTCACACCTCACTGTCTTTACCACATTCTGTACAGCCTCACACGAGCCTTTATTTCATCCTTGTTACTGTATCAGCAGCACTGGCAAACATGTCAGCAGTAGTTAATTAGGTCTGTCCTCCATCCCATCTCACTGGATTCACTGCAGCCAGTTGGTCGTCTAGCAAGCAGACCAGATCCCCTCCTAGTCCACACGGTTAGTTGTTTCAGTTACACCAGGACGCTAACTGAGAGCCTTGTTAGGGTGTAGGTGTGAGTGAGCAGAGCCACCAGTGAGCTCAGGTGGTTTTCACACCTATCATGTGTTCAGGTCTGTCAATGAAAAGGAACTTTGACTCCATTGGCCCTTCTGAGGAGGAAAGAACAGCTAGACTACACCCACCTATTAAGGTAATACTACTACTACTACTACTACTACTACTACTACTACTAATAATAATCATAATAATAAACACATAAATAAGTGCATGTGCTGTCCGGCCAAGCGGTTTGTCATCGACCTTCTTGCCACTGGAGATAGAAACGGTAGTTACTGGTTACACCAGTCACTCACTATTACACAGGTTTGTCTTGACACGATCATATTTGTGTTTTTTAGCATTTGATGAATAACATGATGCTGTGTAATAAAGGTAGTGTGTGTGTGTGTGTGTGTGTGTGTGTGTGTGTGTGTGTGTGTGTGTGTGTGTGTGTGTGTGTGTGTGTGTGTGTGTGTGGTGTGGGTGTGGGGGTGGGAGGTTATGGAGCAGGTAGGATTTAATACCCAACAGAACTAATCAAGCCGGGTAGTGTGGGGGGGTGTGCATAGTCCTGACAGTGTGTGTGTGTGTGTGTGTGTGTGTGTGTGTGTGTGTGTGTGTGTGTGTGTGTGTGTGTGTGTGTGTAACTCTGTGCTTTGTGCATGTCTGTTTGTGTTGAGGTGTGTATCTGTGTGTCAGTCAGTCTGGGGGTGTTTAAAGGCTGGGCTATTGGACCCGAGGGACGCCAAAATGAAGGAAAGCACAGGGCAGAGTTGCGGGGTGGAAGTCGGTATCGAACCTGGGCCATCTACCCACGATCCCCGCTGCATCCAATTTCAGCAGCGACGCTTCCTGTTAAACCCCATCAAACAGACACACACGGGCACAAAGGAAAACCTCATCTCCACGGGAAACTAATCCCCCGGTGTGCTCTGTAAGCCTGTCAGGTTCCTCTTTTTTTACTGAAAGAAGTCATCACTCATTTTGCCAAAGATTAAAAGTATGGTTAAATTGAGAAAATCCGCTTAGGAATTCTGAATTTAAATAGTGAATTGGAGGGGCAGCTAGAACAGATGCCAAGGCTTGTGGGGAGCACAGACAGGTATGGTAGGTGAGATAAATTGAAAATATACATACTTGTTTTTGTAGTTGAATTTCCCATAACCATCAGAATGTTTTTCATTTTTAGTGAAAGTAGAGGATGGAGGGGAGCTGGGAGCGAGGTGCGTCTCTGTCCATGATGGTAGTTACAGAAAACGAGAGCGCCTGAACTCTACGGCAGCCTCCTGATTGGATATTCCAGCTCGACGTGTGAAATGACTTCTTGTGACTTTAATTCCTTTGAAACAAGACGTTCCAGCAGGGAAGTTGTCAGCTGTTTCCCAGGGTGACCACATGGGTCAGTGACCATTCCTGAGATTCACAACCAGGTACGACTGGACCGCAGAGGAACACGAGTCGAGATCCCAACCTCATATCTAGAGGTTGGGAGGTTGGGAAGTCTAGACTCATGGGTGTCTTGCCCATGAGTCTAGACTTCTCGTGTAACTGTCGTAGTTTGCTTTTTGTGTGTTTTGTAAAAGTCTTTGTTTCTGTACTGTCTGGAATCCTGGTGCCTAGACTACGTCCCACACGTAGTGGTTGAGCTGTAGGGCTACAGGTAAGCCCACAGGCTTCTACATTTACTCCCCAGGTGACCAGTGGGGAGTAAATATATTTCTGAGGCATCTGAGTTCACTAACATAACTAATCTTCAATGTTCTAATACAGTTGGCTCATAAGCAGTACTATTGGTCGTTACATCTCATAATGAAGCATCAGGTTAGTCATTGGCATTACTACTATTAGTCGTGTGAGTGGTGCTGAAACGTTCTGAGGGAGAGGATTACACTACATTGAATGTGGGAGGAAGGCTGAGGCACAGAACCCTGCTAGGAGATGCTGATTCTAATCTGAAATGGAGTGGTTCCTCTACTCTTCTCTCAGACCATTTGTCCATTGAGGACATTAGTGTTTAATATCTATCTCAAATAAAATTACCATCCCTCATCACAGAGACACATAAATAACCAAACGGTAGGACTTCAGGCAGACGCTGATGTTGAGAGTAGATCTGGATTGAAGACCCTCCCACCAGAGGTCCATTGGCAGATGATCTAGTGGGCCAAATATCCATTGATCTTTGTACAACTTTTACAGGTTACACCAGACGGGTGGACACACACTGGGGAATCCACTGGTTAACCCTAAACCAATCGCCCTTCTGGTGACTTTCCACTCATTTTCCAGCCACTTCAGGTACTTTTCCCATCATACAGGTGGCTCCTAAATTCTAGGACAGGGGTGGTGGGGTTGCCTCCAGCCAGGTTACTCTCTGTAACCACTGACTTAGTTTCTACCAGCCATTTCCTTTGTGTGTTTGTATCCATTAACCTTAATGGAGATTCTGTAGTGCACTACTATGGCCTTCATGTGGCCATTACACGATGATGTAGAGGGATGTCAAGTTCAAGGGGCTGGATAATCAGGCAGTGTTGCTCATCAAAAACAGGTGCCTGGTACGGCAGAACGAAGGCTCACTCAGAGGTGTGGTGGTAGTCATTTTGACTCAGTTCAGAAGTCCTGCAGCTTCTCACAGCCCACCGCTCAAAGTTGTTGCTCCTGTTAGTGTAGACACCTTGGTTCATGGGTTCTGCCAAGGCCTCCTCCTAGTCCTCCATGTAGAAGTGAAACATAATGACTCCATGAGACCATGTTTGAGTCATGTTGCAGAACAACTCAAGCTAACCCAGTCATGTGTGGCGTTCAGGAGCCGCCTGATTTCTGTTGTTTTCATGTGGTCCTGCGATAAACTGGCAACTTGTCCAGGGCTTACCCTGGCTCCTGCCCGGTGTCAGCCAGGATTATATCCTCATTGTTAAAGGAGACTCATGCTAGAGTCCTCCCTGGTTCACCTTGGGACCTAGAGTCCTCGGGTCGGAGACTTTCCAAACACCCTGCTGAGCTGTGGCTCTGTCTAATGTCTGTCAGCAGTGACATCTGACCCAGGGTCACACAAGTGTGAGCCCAGCAGTGTGAGTGGCTGTTGTAGGTCTGCAGGTTAATAAACGAGTAGTGCTGAGTTTATATAACTCAGTTCCACACGAGCATGAACTGCATCTCCTGTGATGTGTGTGAATCCGTGCGTCCCTAAAGCAGACAGCTCAACAGGTTTTAGCACCTTTGCAGCGTTGCTGTTGTATCAACCTGCATAAAGCAGGTAAAGACAGACACATTAAACTCGCTAATAATGTTTCAGGCATCAAAAAGATTTTTCAGTGCTTGAAAGTAAAACATTTTCCCAGTGCTTCTCAATCGTTTTCTGTTGGCCCCCTCCCCAGCAAGAAGAAAACAATTTGATATAGAATTGATATACAATACAATTTAATATCATTATTCTACAAAACTGTTATAAGTACACCTCTGCACAACATTATATCCTTATTAACATTAAAGAGAACAAAATAGAAAAAAAGAAATATATTTTAATTTATAACAAAAAATAATTTTATTAACACTATTTTAGTCTATAACAGAAAAGATTTTAAGTGCACCAATTGGCCTGAAATAAAATAAATAAATAAATCCTTGTTTAAACTATTAGCATGTCTGTCCAATCTATTGCACCATTTGATAATGAAAAATAAAATTAAACAAAATCTATAAATAACAAATTCAGTTCAGTAACATCAACTGAGGAGCACAGTATAAAGAACACTTTGACCTCTCATTATGTTCGTCTCCTTTCATGCTTGTTAAAACACTTTTCATGTTGACTCTGGAGGGTTCGTTTGCTGTACTTCATATCTCCTAACCCTACGCCATAGCGCTAGTACTCCCTAACACACCTGCTAACTACTGTAGTGGATGTGCAATTACACTTTACTCTAGCACGGCAAAGAAAACCAAACGCGACCCCCTGAGCGGTACACCGCACCCTAGGGTGGTGCACGCCACTGTTTGAGAAGCGCTGCATTTTCCCAGGTTATATGCACAATAAAGCAGCGCAGAAATGTGTGTTAAAAGATTAAAAATGGCGTGTATCTGGATACAGACTGACATCACTGGATCTACCAGGTGTTTCATGCACCGGCCAGAGAGCCGGTGTCTTAGGTGATAATTATGTCAGCTCCCAGACCAAATAATGTATTATTTATTTAGCAGTAACGCGCTCTCCCCTCTCCCTCTAACTGCTGGCTGAGATGTTGCCCCTGGAGTGGTCATTAATCTGATATCTGGCCTGCCAGGGTGCAGCCCCTGTGATCCTGACCCAATCTCAGATCCTAATCCAAGGAGGAAGAGGGCTGCAGGCCAGGATTTGGAGGCCCTGGCTATCTGTCTCTCTATAATTGATAGGTTTTAGGCGATTATACGCTTCACGTGATTATGATCTGTAATGATGTATTGATTGGGTTGTACCAGGATCCAGCTGGGCTGCTTTTCAGACCAGAGACACCCACACCACCTCTCCATCATGCAGCTTGGAGTTGCTGTATATTTGGTTTGGAGCTATTTTGGACTTTAAAATAAGGAATTCACTGAGTGTGAAGTACCATGGACACACACACACACACACACACACACACACACACACACACACACACACACACACACACACACACACACACACACACACACACACACACACACACACACACACACACACACACACACACACACACACACACACACACACACACACAAGAGAGAGAGGCAGATGACGTTATTGTCTTGACAAGCGTTAGACCATAAAGCTGGTGTTGGGGTTACGGTTGTTCTCTCTGGTATTTGGGTCGTGCATTAGCTTCTAGTTTTTATATTAATGGAGGATTTTTGTTGAAAAAGATAAAGAGCTTCTTTTTTTTGTCAAAACGTTGTTTATGTTCATGGGTTCAGATCAAACATATTGAATTGATAATTGTTTTTGTACACCCAACTGTCAGTCTACTGTACTACTACTTTATATACTTTTATACTTTTCTTTATAATGTGAATATTAACTATATACAGTACTTTCTTGTAACCATCTGATCTGTGATCATGTAAACTTTGAACCTCAGCTGATTTAAGCAGGTGAAGGTGTTTTAAGCTCTGCTGGTGTAGTTTGTACCCCATACATTCAGGCTCCAGTCCTCCAGTGACCAACAGTTTGACTCCATCGGTTGTCCCTGACTGTAGGTCATCACCTGACATCTCATTGACCTACTGTCTTCAGTGCTGACTTAACAAAGGCAAAAGTTACCCAAAATCAAACTACACATGAATCCAAAACTTAAGGATATGAAAGGGAGTCATGTGTTTTTAGACACTTTTAAAAAATATTATATACATGCATATCAAATGTTTTAGAAATGTGCAGCACCGCCCTGCGCATGTCGACCTCAAGCAGTCATGGCAACGACAGAAACATTATGCAGGTACAAACATCTGTCCTCCCTTTGAGGGCCGACCAACAACGTGTTTAACACACAATCAATTTGTTCACCCACAAAGATCTGTGGTTAGCTTTACCCAGGGACAGAACCGGAGCGGTACTGGTTACTGTCACGGCTCCCTCAATTATTCTAGAAAATTGTGTCTAAAACTCAATAACATTAGTAACATTGATGAAAGACACACCTACTGCATACGCCATGGTAACGACACGGCTATGTGACGATAATGAACGATTGTAGGTCAAGAACATACCTGCATGTTGTGTTCGGGGCCGTCTCGTGGAGCAGAAGTCTGGTCTCTGACTCCCCCCCCTAGAATCTCTTCCAGCCATGCGAGGAGAAAGAGAGCATTAAAGAAGAGCAGACAGAAGCTCTTCCAGCTCATTCCAGCGTTATGGCACATTTACATTTCTTGCCTCAGTCTTAATCTCCACTGAGTGACTGTCATCACCCTACGGCAGTAATTAGGCACGGACTCTGGACAACAACAGACAGGCTGGTCCAGCTCGTCGTGAGAAGCAAATTACCTTTAGCTTATGGTAAGCAATATTCTGTGCCAGGCAACTTTTACTGCTGATTAGTAATTAGCTCAAACTAGCAGCAGCCGAAGCGCTAATGTTTAATTTGCTTCTCTAATGATATACAGTGTTTGGGTACAGAAGGGTGGGGAAGGCAGGAGGCTTGGAGACGTATGGATTTCTACTTAATTCCTTTTCATTTACGACCTGACAGGCCCGCAGGTAGGAGAGGGAGGAAATTTCTTTGCGATTAGTAATGGCTGCTTCTCAAAGGGAGGCAGCAGGCGAATGCTAAGAAGGTGCGTGCACACACACACACACACACACACACACACACACACACACACACACACACACACACACACACACACACACACACACACACACACACACACACACACACACACATTTCTGGGCCCTTCCCAGCTCAATTATTCACACTGAAGTCTGAATAATAACGGCGTTTTGTGTGAGGAAACAGAGTGATTACTGCGTGTCTCCTCCTCCTGTTAGGAGAAGCCCTTGTTGTGGATGTGAGCCCCACATACCTGGAGAGCCATTACAGAGATCCCTCTAGTCGATGCGTTGTGGCACACTGTCACTATGATAATGTTGTCTCAGCTGTGAAGCTGGCGGTCTTGGGAAAGATCAGTGGGAAGAAAGGGGAGCGTCATCAGCATAGAGGGAGTGTTTGTGTGTTATGATGCGCAGCAGAACAACATTCATCTGCTATCGCTGGGATCGGTCATTAAAAGGTAACGCTTAGTGCAGGAACCCCCTCACAACACACTCCACTTCCAAGTTCAAACACATGTTGCTGCGTCGACTGCTGCTGACGTGTGTGTGTTCTGTTTGATGTGTGTGTGTTCTGTCTTTAGCGCCTCATACCTTGTTTACTGCAGAGACTCTTCTGCCTGCAAACACAGCGGAGACTCAGCAGCTCCCCCAGGACCCCCCCCCAATCTGGGGCGGATTCCTGTTCAAATCTAAATGTGCTAGTGGGCTGGACCTGACAAATCAGGTGGGCCGGAGAAATCTCTGGTGGGTTGTGTGTGGAATAGGGGCTTGTTAAAAGGTGCAATGGGTGCAGTGGGAGTACCCCCCCTCCCCTCGGGGTGAGGGACTCCTCCTCTCTAATGAAGCTGGAGGACGAGGCTCGTTACGTGCTGCTGCCCATGATTCAGGAGGTCACCACGTGCGTTCTAGCTCCTCTGTTTCCTTTCAAATGGCTTCAGTCTTATAGATTTTTGAGAGGGGCTGAACAGAAAAGTTAGTCAGGACTGTTAGTGAACTGTTTGGATGGTCGTAGTGCTCAGACTAGTGACAGCAGTGAGGTTAGTCCACTGAGTCGCTAGTGTTAGTTAGTGTTAGTGCTCTCACAGTGACCACCAGTCAGAGTGGTCTGTCTCAAATACTGACATTATATACTGTATGTATGAACTGTTAAACAGCTACAATATATAAATAACAATAACAACAACAATAATAATAACAACAACAATAACAACAACAATAATAACAATAACAACAACAATAATAACAATAACAACAACAACAATAATAACAATAACATCAACAACAATAATAATAACAACAATATTATTAATAATAATAACAACAACAACAACAACAACAACAACAACAAAACACTACCCACAAATGTCACCATGGATGTGAGGGTTGCTCAGTCACCTCATTCCTGTGAGTGAAGAGTGTCTCTATCCAGTCGTCTTATTCCAGCCTTAGTGGCTGAAATGTGAGACATTTCCATGTTGGGTTCACACTGTTGGGCAAGACTCTAGTCTACAAAACCCTTCGTCACCAAGTCACCATGATTTTAGATGTGTGAGGCGGAATGTGAGGATTGTGAACTATTGTTATCAAGACGTGTAGGAAGTGGTGTGAGCAAAGACGCTGGAACATAGAACGAACTGACTCCCCTTACAAGAGCTGGTAGTCAAGTTCTCTTTTCTGTGCCTCACTGCTCATAGTCCGTAGGTGCTCATCCACGATATACAGTAGAACCTCAGATAATAATACAGTAGAACCTCAGACAATAATACAGTAGAACCTCAAACAATAATACAGTAGAACCTCAGACAATAACACAGTAGAACCTCAGAAAATAATACAGTAGAACCTCAGACAATAACACAGTAGAACCTCAGACAATAATACAGTAGAACCTCAGACAATAACACAGTAGAACCTCAGACAATAACACAGTAGAACCTCAGACAATAACACAGTAGAACCTCAGACAATAATACAGTAGAACCTCAGACAATAACACAGTAGAAACTCAAACAATAACACAGTAGAACCTCAGACAATAATACAGTAGAACCTCAGACAATAATACAGGAGAACCTCAGACAATAACACAGTAGAACCTCAGACAATAACACAGTAGAAACTCAAACAATAACACAGTAGAACCTCAGACAATAATACAGTAGAACCTCAGACAATAATACAGGAGAACCTCAGACAATAACACAGTAGAACCTCAGACAATAACACAGTAGAACCTCAGACAATAATACAGTAGAACCTCAGACAATAACACAGTAGAACCTCAGACAATAACACAGTAGAACCTCAGACAATAACACAGTAGAACCTCAGACAATAATACAGTAGAACCTCAGACAATAACACAGTAGAACCTCAGACAATAACACAGTAGAACCTCAGACAATAACACAGTAGAACCTCAGACAATAATACAGTAGAACCTCAGACAATAACACAGTAGAAACTCAAACAATAACACAGTAGAACCTCAGACAATAATACAGTAGAACCTCAGACAATAACACAGTAGAACCTCAGACAATAACACAGTAGAACCTCAGACAATAACACAGTAGAACCTCAGACAATAATACAGTAGAACCTCAGACAATAACACAGTAGAACCTCAGACAATAATACAGTAGAACCTCAGATAATAACACAGTAGAACCTCAGACAATAACACAGTAGAACCTCAGACAATAACACAGTAGAACCTCAGACAATAATACAGTAGAACCTCAGACAATAACACAGTAGAACCTCAGACAATAACACAGTAGAACCTCAGACAATAACACAGTAGAACCTCAGACAATAACACAGTAGAACCTCAGACAATAACACAGTAGAACCTCAGACAATAACACAGTAGAACCTCAGACAATAACACAGTAGAACCTCAGACAATAACACAGTAGAACCTCAGACAATAACACAGTAGAACCTCAGACAATAACACAGTAGAACCTCAGACAATAACACAGTAGAACCTCAGACAATAACACAGTAGAACCTCAGACAATAACACAGTAGAACCTCAGACAATAACACAGTAGAACCTCAGACAATAACACAGTAGAACCTCAGACAATAATACAGTAGAACCTCAGACAATAACACAGTAGAACCTCAGACAATAACACAGTAGAACCTCAGACAATAACACAGTAGAACCTCAGACAATAACACAGTAGAACCTCAGACAATAACACAGTAGAACCTCAGACAATAACACAGTAGAACCTCAGACAATAACACAGTAGAACCTCAGACAATAACACAGTAGAACCTCAGACAATAACACAGTAGAACCTCAGACAATAACACAGTAGAACCTCAGACAATAACACAGTAGAACCTCAGTACTGTTGGTAATTAGCTTCTTCATCATTGCTCCATGTGTTTGTTTCTTACTGTGCTACTGGTGCGTTACCGACTGGTGCGTTACCGACTGGTGCGTTACCGACTGGTGCGTTACCGACTGGTGCGTTACCGACTGGTGCGTTACCGACTGGTGCGTTACCCACTGGTGCGTTACCGACTGGTGCGTTACCGACTGGTGCGTTACCGACTGGTGCGTTACCGACTGGTGCGTTACCGACTGGTGCGTTACCGACTGGTGCGTTACCCACTGGTGCGTTACCCACTGGTGCGTTACCCACTGGTGCGTTACCGACTGGTGCGTTACCGACTGGTGCGTTACAGACTGGTGCGTTACCGACTGGTGCGTTACCGACTGGTGCGTTACCCACTGGTGCGTTACCCACTGGTGCGTTACCGACTGGTGCGTTACCGACTGGTGCGTTACAGACTGGTGCGTTACCGACTGGTGCGTTACCGACTGGTGCCTTACCGACTGGTGCGTTACCCACTGGTGCGTTACCGACTGGTGCGTTACCGACTGGTGTGTTACCGACTGGTGTGTTACCGACTGGTGCGTTACCCACTGGTGCGTTACCGACTGGTTGTTCCTCTGGTTACTGACGTTCTCCTGCTCCTCCTTCTGTTGGTCTGCTGTTGAATCAGTTTGATTCTCTCCGTTTTGAACAGGTTGTTTGAACTGTTTTGTCCAACTGCTGCTGCCTGGCATTCATTTATAACAGTACGCTCCCTGTTTCTAGCATCTTTACTGTTACTTTTAATCGTAACAGGTAAATATCTCAATCGATGATGATACATTTTTAATATATATTAAGAAAACAATCACGTAGCGTCGTTTCAGTTTCAGATTAGACTGATGTTCTTGGTTGAAATAAATGTATAATTTCCATATTGAATGTTAAACGGTCTCTTCCAGCGTGACCACGATAAATGCTTTATCACACCTGCAGTGTTCATCCACCCACACACACATTCCTCCAGTGGAGACGTTCACACACACCGTGCCCGTCAGGAGCTGGATCAGCCTTCGAGGCTGTCGCCAGAGGAACAGCCGCTGACATTCATGTGACCTTCAGGATCTGACCTTCAGGACACCACATTATAAACCCCCAGGTCTGGGACTCAAACCACTGACTTTGTGAGTGGCTGATCATTTTACTGCTGACCCGCAGCTGCTCTCTGATTGGCTGAATGTGTGTGAAGAATCCTGCCGTGTCACATTTACAGATAATAGACTTTCAATTAATTTATTTTTTCATAGCGATTTGGGATTATTTCCTGTTCATGTTTTACACTGCTTTAAATGTGAACCACTGATAAGTTACGAACAAACATGACACAACAGTCATAGTCATGTGAGAAATGGGCTAGGGTTAGGGTTAGGGTTAGGGTTAGGGTTAGGGTTAGGGTTAGGGTTAGGGTTAGGGTTAGGGTTAGGGCTAGGGTTAGAGCTAGGTTTAGGGTTAGGGTTAGGGTTAGGGTTAGGGCTAGGGCTAGGTTTAGGGTTAGGGTTAGGGCTAGGGCTAGGTTTAGGGTTAGGGTTAGGGTTAGGGTTAGGGCTAGGGTTAGGGTTAGGGCTAGGGTTAGAGCTAGGG
>NC_090797.1:15697500-15717500 GCF_040054535.1 Antennarius striatus | reverse complement strand
AAAGCGCCATTCCATTAGAATTGTCAATGTGGCTCTTCCATTTCCCTCATATGGAGACCATTTTGGCACAGATAGAGCAAAGACAGATTCCATCAGGTCCTTATCTATTACAAGTTGCATTGCTTGCAACTAGATTCAATAGGTACCAATAATGGTGTTATTTTTTAAACATTAGGGTACCTGGGATTTCTGCACTGGTCAGCAGTGAGGTATATGTGTAATAGCATTTAAAAAGTGCTTCCTCCCATTCCCTTCTGTCCAATGCCTAAATGGTGTATTATTCCTATAATTTTTCTGACTTTCTGCAGGAGGAAGTAATTTTATCTCCTGAAGGCGTGTTTTTCAGCTCCACTGGGGCGTGTTGTTCTTACTGCTCACATCTAATCACTATCTGTGGACTGGCAGCCGTTTGAGATCAATGTTGGCCAAACATACCATGAAATATATGATGAATAATCTCACATAAACTCTTCAAAAACATTGTTTCTGCCCCAAAACAGTCTGATCACCAAAGTCTAGTTTGACTTCCGTTGTTTGAGTGGATGAGAAAACCATTCAGGAATCTGTGGAAGCTTTCATCCCTCTAGAGAGGACTAGATTTCTCCACACAACACAGATGTACCCAAAGAGTTTGTACAACGGCCATACGTCCAAATGAAGACACCTAATCCGGGTTCCATCCCAGATGCTCTGTGTTTTTTTTTACAGTGTCACTCCTGATGTCCCGCTGACAAAGATTTTATTTTCATGTCCCCCAGTGGAGATGCACGATACTTTAGTTAAATGAGTCATCCAAAACGAGGCCTTTGACCTTCACTGATCGTTTCCACATACGTTAACCAATGGTTCTGCTCATGTGAGGCTGAACAAAGCATCTTTCCCAACTTGACGTGTGCTCAACGTGCAGTTCCCTTGATTGTTTGACTCCTTGGATGCTCCTTCCTGCAGCAGAACAGAATGAGCTGCAGACTCCATCTCATTTACATTCCCTTTATAATCCGTCCTTTTACGGTGAGCGTGCCAGAGAGGCAGCGCAAGAGGAAGGAAGGAAGGAAGAAAGGAAGGAGCGAGGGAAATACCGGCATGAGAACGAGTGTGCTTCACTGCCAAGGTGCCTGGTCCTGTTTGATGAAGGTCCTGATGAAGATAGAGGTACGAGAACGGGACAACTTCCCACCACAGTCGCATTGTTCTAATTGTTTCCACTGGAGAACGGAGGGAGGAAGCGCTGCTCTGTCTTCTAACAGCCAGCGCTAAAAAAAAAAGAACAACCATGGCTTTATCCCAGCAATGTGTTGGAGCAATTATGTACAAACCCTGTAATTATGCATATCTTTTGGAAACACGTTAAAGCTGTATGGAAATGAGACTGGGCTGCTTAAACGGTGCACGCAGCCCTCCCATGGTTGTGCATTGTTTGATATTTTTAGGCAGTTTTTGCAAAGTAATGGGAGTTTAAAACACGCCGTTTTGTTTGTTCATGGAAACGGTTCTGTGGGCAGCCGTGGATCGAGGCTCGCTGCTCCGTCAGGATGTGTGTGAGCAAAAATTTAGAACAAACCGCTCCTCTCATCCTAGTGTTGTTCCCGTCTCCGTTTCCACGGCTTGTTTTTCCTCCACAGCCAGTCCTCTCTCCTTCCTCTCCTTCCTCTCTCCGTCTCCGATGTGCTCCGTCCCACCCTTAATTAAGTCTGTTGGGGTTTAAAGTGTTGAATCTTGTTTAAAGCCCATCTCAGCACATTTAAAGGGCTGTGAGAGTGTGCATGGTAATCAGGACATCCATAGCCGTTTGGTAGAGCGGCCATAAGAGCCTGATTTCAGACCTGATTCCTGCAGTTTCTAAGCAGGGAGGGAGACATGGAATGATTCTACCAACTGTCATACACTGAGTTTCTTTTGTGCACACTCAAGGCTACTACTCACAATTACACAACTTAATCTTATCACACTAAAATTCAATTACTTTTATCAAGATTATTTCACAGGCTGCAGATGTACCCTGGATAAAAGCTATTCTACATGCTATTGTGCGCCTTTACACCAGTTTCTGTGCCAATAATTGAGTTCTACATTTACTGTCAGAATAGTGTGTGTGGGGCCGCGGCAATGCAACCTGTAACTTTATGAGAAACCGATAATAGCGGCTTTACAGCAGTTCACCCCAGGCTGAGCACCTGTTACCACGGGTCTATTTGTTGCTCACGCTTCCATTTAAAATGGACATTCTGGCGTTGATAACGTGTTGGTGTTGGGCTGAATGGCAGGAGTCTGATGAAGGCTGTTCAGGTGCTCACAAAGTCTCAAGGTGAAAGTCAAAGAAGAGCATGAGGGAGGGTGTTTTCTCCAGTTCTCTGGTTGGCTTGGCTGGACTTATTTGTCAGACTCTTACCGCTGGGGTTTCTGGGTATCAACACAACAATTACCCTGGAAAGACTTTCAGAAGCAGAGTAAGTGTGTAATCATCTAAGCCAAGTAGGAAGTAACTGGTTAACCAAAAGGGATTTTTATACTGCGATGAGTTTGTGGCAGGGCGATGGTGGATGGGTGGGCGATGGTCTTCTAGTTATGATGCAGTGGTACCTCTACTTACCAATGTCTCTACGTCCGAAATTTTCTACTTACGAAATTTCTTCCAGAACCAATTAATTTGGTAAGTAGAGGTACCACTGTATTCATGTCTGTCTGCCCAGCATGCAACTGTAACGCCTGACACAAATGGCCATCTTCATCCTCCAGGAGTCTCATATTCCTCACAGAACCACTCAGCATGTCACTGTTAGTTCCTGACGACTGTGTTTCAAACACACGTTCTTCTTCTGTAAGTCCTGCCTGTCCATGGGCTGCTCGGTATTAGAACCAGGCGTGGTCTGGAGCACAAAGCAAGTTTTCTGTAGTTATTTAGCTCCACAGATACAACCATACAAAACGTTAAGCGTCAAAATGCAAAGTTCAGTTAATTTTAATATAGAATCAACACGTTGTCTTAACTTTACGATTCTTAAACATGGAGCAGAATGAGTGGTGGTGCCAGCAGCTGTATGCTGGCTCCACACAGGTCATTCTATGCTAAGAGTAGTTTTCAGCTGCACAGCCTTAATTGATATGAGAGACGAGGGAGGGAAATCATTTGAAAGCTATAAAGGTATTTCTCCCCAAAATAACACACTGCATAGACCCTAATCCACATCCAGTCAGAAACGAGGCCATTGCTCACTGTCAGTCTGCAGACCCCGGCTGCCATCGCGGCTCTGAGCGGGCAGCAAACACTCACCGCTGAAACGAGTGGAAGGGAGGGCGAGAAAATGAAAATTCAAGGAAAGGGAACATGAGATATGTTGTCTGCTCTCAGTGGCTGTTGGAAAATAAATTGCTTTGGAAAGTAGAAATGTTTACCTCAATTGAGAAACCTTTTATGCCCTCGACAGGAAATTATTTCACAGCTTCTCAAGCTGTTGCTCTTTCCGCTGGTTATGTTTCCCTAACCCCACCAAATAACTTGGCCTTCTCATACAGACAGAGTATGAATAGACCGGTTCCTCGTGTTCCAAGGCCTCACTCTAGTGTCTGTTGACTAATCGGTCTCCGTAGCAGCATCACAGAACGGAACGCCTCTGGAGTACACACCTGGAATGACACGGAATGATCACACCTGGAATGACACGGAATGATCACACCTGGACCCCACCATCTCAAACAGAGCAGAAGCCCAAGGTTCGACCAATCCACAGGCTTCACTAACCAGTGACGTGTTTCTTTAGTGTCTAAGTGCATTGAAAAGAAAAAATCTTTTAATTATTTCAGAATTTAAATTTTTAAAATAAATAAAATAAATGCCACATGCTTTATACAGTATATTGTATGCATTTCAAACATTTTGGAAGGGAAGTACACTAATCCCTCGTTACTCATGGTTAATGCGTTCCAGGACCACCCGCAAAAAACAAAATTCCACGATATAGCAACAAACTACTTATTTTATGATTTATGGTAATTTAAATGTTAATGAACCCTCTCCATACTGATATTAAACCACCTTCTATCTGTATTACCTTTTCCGACACTCTTAGAGATTGTTTAAAGCGCTTGTATGTGTTTCTTTAATACATGAAAGTGCACTGCGCTCTCTGAGTCTCGGAACGCAGTGCACTTCCGGATGCTGTCAGCCAATAGAATGCGCACACGGTAACTACCTACTAAAAATCCCCATCTACCATCTTCTCTACACTGCACACAGATATTATCTGTCATCAATATTTGGGGCTTAAACAGGAAGTGAATGTAGTTTAACCGGAAATGGGTCAGGCTTAACTCGGTACATTATTTTAAGCTACTATAGGCCTAGCTTGCTGAGTAGGGAGGAGCGAGTACCCCACTATTTGTATCTGTATCTGCATCCATTCAACCATCTAAATTATCTGTATCTGTATCTGTACTTGGAATGGGTGGGACTTCAACTCCGGTGCAAATTCCGCCCATTCCGAGTAGTAGAGGGTGTGGTTTGACCGGAAATGGGTGGGGCTTAAATCACTACATTATTTTAAGCCACGAACAGAGAAATCAGTCAATGTCTGTGTGTGTGAAATGAAAAACCAATGTCTGTGCTCCAGTTGTAGAGTGGATCCAACAATTAAATTATGACCTGAGTGTTGGAGTTTTGGCTTCTACCAAAGCCTCGGAACTGTTCACACCAACTACCAGCGATGGAGGTGGTTCAAGGTGGTGGGTTCAAGGAGGTTCACGGAGGGGGTTTCAAACAGCAGCGGTTAAAAAGACGTTTGGGTGTCCAGGGGTGGGCGTGTCTATTGTCGGTACTGACGGAGTGATTACAACATGATTTCAGTTCTAACGGTTTGAGATCAAACTTGATCTGTTTATCTCCATGGTTCAGGGTCCAGGTGTTCTACTGGTTTCTCATTTCGGTGTTTCCGTTACACTTCAGAACAGTTCTCCTCAGCTGATGTGTGTTGACTGTCCTCCTCCAGTGATTTGTTACTAGTCACATGGATGGAACAGAGGAGGCTCCATTAGACGATACATCCTGATTTAAAATTTTATCAGGATGTTTTGTCAGGTGTATTACCACACGGTAATTCCAGCCGCCCAGACAAAGCAGCCATAATGATGATGGAATAGTGATGATGGCTGTCATAAAGCTATGCATGTCTGATCAAGTTAGTTTCCCAAGACTAACGACTCCAACAACATAGACGAAGTGACGATGACTAATTAGCAGATCCATAATGTTTCCCTCCTCTTAAGCATCCTCCTTGAGGCTGTTTTGAATCATTATGCAAATGATGTTGTCAAATGTCAATTAACACAAGCAGAAATCCTGTGATTTATCATTTTGAAGAGCTGCTTTTCTCCAAGCCATTAAAACTGTGTGGGAGACAAAGATGTCAAAGACGAATGTGGGAGCATCAAACTCACATTTAGCTGCAAAATAGAAAACTTCCTGTCTGCTCAGGTGTCGCGTTGCCGACTACAAACCTGTTGATGACCTGTTGATGGACAAACGAAAAGACAAGGGATAGAAAACACCTGACGATACAACTATAGCTTCAAACAGGGCAGTCGTTACCCATGCCCACTCCTCTGGACCCACGCCTGTTTTTATCTTCATTGTACTTCTTTTCCACACAACAGGTCAAGGCAGATGGCCGCCCAAAAGAGTCTGGGTCCTGCCCAGAGATTCTTCCTCAATGAGGGAGTTTTCCTCTGCCGGTGTCGCTTATGTTTGCTCTGGAGGGTTCAGTTGGGTTTTTCTGTCTGTTAAAGCGCTTTGAAATGTCTGCTGCCATGATTAAACGCTTTATAAGTAAAATTTGTTTTATTGATTTACACCCACTCTTCTGGTGGACCCACACCTCTAGACCCATGCCCATTTCTCATGTTCGCCCCCATGTTCAGGTGTCCACGGTGTCCCCCTCTGTGATGAGACCCCTATATTTAGGAGTCCACGGTGTCCCCCATGGTCACACCCCCATGTTCAGACGTGTTGTTGTTGTGAACAACGTGTTGAGGAACATTAGTTCTGGATGGTGCTTCATGAATCCACCCAAACAATGGATGAGGAGCTGAGCGGTGCTGAAGTGCCGCTGCTTTGTTCGTGTAAAAAAAATCACTTACAATCAACAGCTGCCATCAAAAACATGATGAACAGCTATTGTTGTGCAGCCCTAAGTGCACAGGAGGACACGCAGCAGCGTTCAGCAGACGGTGAAGTGGCCTTTTTATTGTTACTGAACCCATAAAACAGAACGAGGAGCCATGATTAGTGTGATTGAACAATTACTGGACAGACGCTCCTGCAAACCCACTGCATGGAGCGTTCACCAAATGTCAAAACCAGTGGAAATAAATGACTCTCTGTATGACTCACTGTAGTGAGTGGGACACCCCCTCAGGACCCCTCCCCCATCCCTATGCTACAACACACCTCTGCTCTCCAGCTGTGTGTGTGTGTGTGTGTGTGTGTGTGTGTGTGTGTGTGTGTGTGTGTGTGTGTGTGTGTGTGTGTGTGTGTGTGTGTGTGTGTGTCTGTGTGTGTGTGTGAAGGCTGTCTGACAAAGAAGAATCCTTCATTAGCCCCAAATACGAGAAATTCTCTTCACACTCTCTAACAAGGTTAAACAAGCACACATACATGTTGTGTACAGGCCCCTGAACAAACACACAACACACCAGGGGCCTGTAGGCATGCACTTAGTATATAGGGGGAGGCAGAGTGAGGGGTCCTGTGAGGGATTGCGCCCCAAATGAGAGGGGAGGGACGGTACTTTGGTTCAAGGGCGCCTTGGCAGTGGCTGGGAGGTGAGCCGACACCTCCCACCGTCAGCTCACACTGCGGAGGATGTCTTGGCGGGAACGGGAATAGAACCGCCGATGGCTGGGTGATGTCTGGTCTTCAAGACGTCTGATCTACTGCTGAGACACTGCCGCCCAAAAGCCCCTTCCGCCCCAGTCTGCAGAGGACAGTGGATGTTCAGCGAGGTAATGGGTTTGAGACTACATGGACAGTCTGGCAGTGTGAATACAGCCTCTGTCAGTGTCCTGAAGCAGTGCTGTCCCTTGATAGGTTGACCCCAAACAGCCACTGGCCACAGGAGGACATGACAATGTGGGTGTCAGGTGGGCCACAGGTAGGGATCCACGCCCACAGAAGCAGCACCATCATGGATGTCCACTTTGAGCCAAGATGGCTGACTGTTAGCGCAGGACTAGCGTACCAGAAGGGTTGTGTGATAGCACACAACTGCTCACGAGCCTTCTCTGACAGGAATTAGTTTAGCTTCCATTCAATCAATCAATCAATCAATCAATCAATCAATCAATCAATCAATCAATCAATCAATCAATCAATATTTATTTACATAGCGCCTATTTTCTGCCTATTTACATAGGCAGAAAACCAACAGAACCCTCCGGAGCAAACATAAGCGATGGTGGCGTGGAAAAACTCCCTCATTGAAAATAAATTCCGGACAGGACCCAGACTCTGGAGGGCGGTCATTTGCCTTGACCTGTTGGTCTAAAAAGAAATGGCAGAAGCTCCATTTAACCGAAGAGAAACAGTAAAATACCCTCTGCAGCCTGGGCCCATAGCAGCTTATCTAGTAGAATCTATGCTATTTCTAATTGTAGGCTCTATCAAAGAGGAGGGTTTGTAGTCTATTCTTGAATATGGTTTCATGCCAAAAAAGAGTACTACAGATGCAGTATTTGCTTTGAGGATGTTGATAGAGAAGTCCAGAGAAGGCCAGAGGGAGCTGCATTGTGTTTTTGTAGATCTGGAGAAAGCTGATGACAGGGTGTCCAGAGAGGAACTGTGGTATTGTATGAGGAAGTCTGGAGTGGCAGAGAAGTATGTTAGAGCGGTGCAGGACATGTATGAAGACTGTAAGACAGTGGTGAGGTGTGTGTAGGTGTGACAGAGGAGTTCAAGGTGGAGGTGGGACTGCATCAGGGATCAGCTCTGAGCCCCTTCTTGTTGCTATGGTGATGGACAGGCTGACAGACCAGGTTAGACAGGAATCTCCATGGACTATGATGTTTGCAGATGACATTGTGATCTGCAGTGAGAGCAGGGAACAGGTGGAGGAGAAGCTAGAGAGGTGGAGGTTTGTCCTGGAAAGGAGAGGAATGAAGGTTAGCCGCAGTAAGACAGAGTACATGTGTGTGAATGAGAGGGACCCAAGTGGAAGAGTGAGGTTACAGGGAGAAGAGATCAAGAAGGTGGAGGATTTGAAGTACTTAGGGTCAACAGTCCAGAGCAATGGAGAGTGTGGAAAAGAGGTGAAGAAGCGTGTCCAGGCAGGATGGAACGGGTGGAGGAACGTGTCAGGTGTGATGTGTGATAGAAGAGTTTCAGCTAAAATGAAAGGAAAGGTGTACAAAACTGTGGTGAGACCAGCGATGTTGTTTGGTCTAGAGACAGTGTCACTGAGGAAAAGACAGGAGACAGAGCTGGAGGTAGCAGAGATGAAGATGCTGAGGTTCTCTCTGGGAGTGACCAGGATGGATAGGATCAGGAATGAGTACATCAGAGGGACAGCACATGTTAGAGGTTCTGGAGATAAAGTCAGAGAGGCCAGACTGAGATGGTTTGGACATGTCCAGAGGAGAGATAGTGAATATATTGGTAGAAGGATGCTGAGTTCTGAACTGCCAGGCAGGAGGCCTAGAGGAAGACCAAAGAGGAGGTTTATGGATGTAGTGAAAGAGGACATGAAGGTAGTTGGTGTGAGAGAAGAGGATTCAAAGGACAGGGTTAGATGGAGGCAGCTGATTGGCTGTGGAGACCCCTGAAAGGAAAAGCCCAAAGGAAAAGAAGAGTCTGCCCCCCAGACCGAGGCCGGGGGATGGTTCCAGAGTAAAGGAGCCAAATAGCTAAAGCTACCACCTCCTGTTGTACTCTGAAACAGTAGGTTACTAGTAATCCTGCATCCTCTGATCGAAGAGCCCTGAGAGGGTGATAGACTTTAATGAGATCTTCAATGTAAGACGGAGCATTACAGTGAAGAGCTTTATGTGTGATCGTGAGGATTTTTATTTTTATTCTACATTTATCCAGGAGCCAATGTAAGGATGCTAGGACGGGAGAGTTGTGCTCTCTCCTCCCAGTCCAGTCAGTCAGCGGGCAGCTGCATTCTGAACTAACTGTAGAGTCCTAATAGAGGAGCTAGAACAGCCCATAATAAGGAATTGCAGTAATCCAATCTAGAAGTAACAAAGGCAATAATGTTTCGCATATGAAAGAAGGCTGTTCAAGACACAGACTGCCTTGAACAGCCAAAGGACAGAGTCAAAGGACAGATCTTGATCAAAAATCACTTCCAAGTTCCTGACATCATTAGTAGACGATAGAGCAATGTTATCTAACTGAATTACAGTGTTAGAAAAATCATTTCTAAGATGCTTCGGCCCAATAATAATAACTTCAGGTTTGTTACTGTTCAACATTTAGAAATTGTGAAGTATCCAGGATTTAATATCCCTGAGGCAGGGTACTAATTTACTTGGTCAGATTTGTTTTAATTGATAAATATAATTGTGTATCGTCTGCATAACAATGGAAATAAATGTTATATTGTCTTATAATATTTCCCAATGGTAACATATATAAATTAAACAGAATTGGTCCCAGAACAGATCCTTCAGGTACTCCACGGGTACGAGTCTCTCGATCTCAAGATTTGTTATTTACATGGACAAACCAAAATCGGTCGGACACATATGTAAGATAGTTTTTAATGCCTATTTCCTCTTCCAAGCTCCTTAGGAGAATACTATTATCAACAGTATTGAATGCTGCAGTCAAGTCTAATAAGACTAAAAGAGAGAGAAGCTTGTCTGGGTGCATGCTTCACGGATTGCGTACCACCCAGGGGTTCACCGGATGCTCTCCCTGCTCCAACAGCTCTTCTGGTGGCTGTCCTTGGCTGCAGATGTTCGATCCTATGCCTCATGCTCAGTCTGCGCCCGCAACAAGTCCTGCCACCAAGCCCCGGCGGGTCTCCTGTGCCCTTTTTCCATTCCTCCTCAACCATGGTCTCACATTGCTGTGGATTTTGCTTCTCAAAGGCATTTCATTTTGTTCCCCTTCCCAAACTCCCCACAGCCTTAGAGACCGCTAACCTCCTGGTTCAGCATGTTTTCAGGCTTCATGGGATCCCCATGGACATCGTATCAGGCAGGGGGTCACAGTTCACCTCTCAAGTGTGGAAGACTTTCTGTCGGGCGCAGGGGACTTCAACCAGTCTTTCGTCCGGCTATCACCCTCAGATCAACGGCCAGACTGAATGGGCAATCCAGGACCTGGAAGCAGCCCTTTGCTGCGTAGCCTCGCGCCTTCCCGCTACCTGGTCCATCCACCTTCCGTAGGTGGAGTACGCCCACAACTCCCTGATCAGCAACGCCACTGGTATGTCCCCGTTTATGGTGACAAAGGTGGCATTCCTTGGTGGAGGTCATGGTAATGTTTTTTGCTCTGGTCATGTTTATCTGCTGTGCTCTCCCTTTCCTGTGGCAGGAGGCGGTCTGGGCTTGTGGGCAGAGCCTAGTGTCCACACCTGAGGTTCATCGGGCTGGTTACCTGAGGCCTATTTAGCCACCTTTCCCCTTTTGTTCAGAGCCGGAAGATTTCCAAGTCATGCATTCTGTGTCTCACCATGTTGCTGACCTTGTTTCCTGCCACGCGTTTCAGCTGCAAGCTTTCGTTCCAGTAATTCTCTTGTTTTTTGGTATTCACGAGTATTTCCCTTTGTAAGGTGATTTTCCGTTGTTACTTTGTTAGCTTGAGTTATTTCTCAGAAGATAATTCTCTGTTGTTAGTTTATTAGTGAAGTTATTCCCTCTAAGGTGATTTTCTGTTGTTAGTTAATAAACGTTTCGCTCTTGTACTCTGCATCCGGGGTCCCGGCCTTGCTTTTGTTTTGTGACTCAGAACACTTTCAGGGGCATGTTGTCCCTGGGGACTCCTGAAGCAGTTGCAGGGTACCGACGGGCCAAAAGGACTGCAGCCTCGGCTGTGATGGAGGCAAAAAAGAGGGTTTTGGAGGACTTCAGAGAGGCCATGGAGAAGGACTTTTGGACGGCAGCAAAGTTGTTCTGGAGGACTGTCTGACACCTTAGGAAGGGGAAAATGGGGGACCATCCACGCTATATATGGCAAGGATGGGACACTGTTGACCTCGACTGAGGAGGTTCTCGGTCGGTGGAAGGAACACTTTGAGGAACTCCTGAATCCAACTACCCCAACTGACCCGTCCTCTGTTGCAGAGGCAGAGCTGGAGGATGATGGGGGATCAGAGTCAATCTGTTTGGCGAAGTCACCGAGGTAGTTAAACAACTTCATGGTGGAAAAGCCCCGGGTGTTGATGAGATTCGCCTGGAAATGCTGAAGGCTCTGGGTGTTGAGGGGCTGTCATGGATGACACGCCTCTTTAACATTGCGTGGAAGTCTGGGACAGTGCAGTGCAGTGCAGTGCCGAAAGAGTGGCAGACTGGGGTGGTGGTTCCTCTTTTTAAAAAGGGGGACCAGAGGGTGTGTGCCAACTACAGGGGCATCACACTCCTCAGCCTCCCTGGGAAAGTTTACTCCAAGGTGCTGGAAACGAGGGTCCGGCTGATTGTGGAGCCTCAGATTGAGGAGGAACAATGTGGGTTCCGTCCTGGTCGTGGAACAACGGACCAGCTTTTTACTCTCACAGGGATCCTAGAGGGGGCTTGGGAGTATGCCCAATCCAGTCTACATGTGTTTTGTAGACTTGGAGAAGGCGTACGATCGAGTCCCCAGGGATATACAGTGGGAAGTACTGCGGGAGTATGGGGTGAGGGGGCCTCTCCTCAGGGCCATCCAATCCCTGTACGCCCAAAGTGAGAGCTGCGTTTGGGTTCTCAACAGTATGTCGGTCTTCATCTGAGTGGCTGTTGGCCTTCACCAGGGCTGCGCTTTATCACCAATTCTGTTTGTGATTTTCATGGACAGGATATCGAGGCGTAGTCGTGGTGAGGAGGGGTTACAGTTTGGTGGGTTAGGAGAAAGCTCTCTATCTACCGTTCAATCTTCGTTCCTACCCTCACCTATGGTCATGAGCGATGGGTCATGACCGTAAGAATGAGACTGCAGATACAAGCGGCGGAAATGGGCTTTCTCAGATAACTGACAGATAGCTGGTGTCTCCCTTAGAGATAAGGTAGAAACACTGCTGTTCACGAGGGGCTCAGAGTAGAGCCGCTGCTCCTTTGCGTAGAAAGGAGTCAGCTGAGGTGGTTTGGGCATCTGGTCCGGGGCACCTCCCTAGGGAGGTGTTCATGGCACGTCCAGCTGGGAGAAGACCATGGGGCAGATCCAGGACCAGGTGGAGGGATTATATCTCAACACTGGTCTGGGAATGCCTTGAGATCCCCCAGTCAGAGGTAGTGGATGTGGCCAAGGAAAGCGAAGTGTGGGGCTCCCTGTTGAAGCTGCTGCCACTGAGACCCGACTACAGATAAGCGGTAGAAGATGGATGGATGGATGGACATTGCTTTATCCTCTACCAATGATGTCAGGAACTTGGGAGTGATATTTGATCAAGATCTGGCTTTAACTCTCACACGCATTCGTCTGTGTGTCATTCGGCACAAACGTCACTTTTCAAAATAAAACATCTTTAGACTGATAATTAAAAAAGAAAAGAAAATGGCAAACATTCTCTGCCGCCCGGTACCAAATGACCCACGGACCGGTACAGGCCGGTTCGCGGCCCTTCAGCACGAGCACGAGTATTGACGGGTTTTACTCGTATCCTGCTCGTACTCGTCAAAAATGCATTATCTGTACCGGATACTCATCTGAAACAAGAACTGGGCTCAGTCCTACTGCTGAGGGTATTTTTCTGCTTGCAAGGTGCTGCTGCTGTCTGTGCTTCTGCTCAACAGGTGGGGAACACGTACAGAAGACAGGAAGTCCAAAGGCCTGGAAATCCCTCCCCACTTCCTCTACAGCACAATATAAATTCTATCTGGCCTATCTGCTACTCTCTGTCTCTGTCCCCATTGTATTTCCTTTTCCACCCAACCAGTCAAGGTGATGACCGTCCTCCAGAGCCTAGGTCCTGCCCGGAGTTTCCTCCTCAATGACGGAGTTTTTTCCATCGCTGTCGCTTGTGTTGGCTCTGGAGGGCTCTGTTGGGTTTCTCCGTCTGCTTTGAAATGTCTGCTGATGTCATTAAACACTATATAAATAGAGGTTAATTGATTGATTGATTGATCCTGACACGCTAGCCCTCATCCTGACACGCTAACCCTCATCCTGACATGCTGCCCTCATCCTGATACGATAACCCTCATCATGATACAATAGCCCTCATCTTGATAGCGTGTGAGCATAAAGTCCCTGAATTCACAGAGGACTTTAGACCATGTGCTTTAGTTTAAATCGAACCTCAACGTTAATCATTAACGCTTGAGTGAACAGGGCTTGTTGAGCTGGGGAATGCCCCCTCACGAACCTAGTTAGACATCACATTAGGGTTATTAGGTGAATGCTTCATTCATTGTCCAGAAGTCCACTTACTGGTCTGAACTCCTTGTAGATCGTCATTATCAAACTTGGCAATGGATCATAATGTCCTATGATTACCGTCTTCCTGAGCAGCTGAACTGTTAAGAATGGTGGAGTCAGATGAGTGCAGTCACAACTCCTGTCCCGCATCAGTGCTGGAGGACTACCTCCCACAGACAGAGTCATTGCTCTGTCTGGTTTCATGGACTCCTTTGAGTGCCCTGACCCCTATTGTCCAACGTGCACTGAGTGTCTTAACCCCTATCGTCCGACCAGCACTGAGTCTCCTGCCCCCTGCTGTCCAACCAGCACTGAGTCTCCTGCCCACTATTGTCCAACCAGTGCTGAGGCCACAATCTTGAACAGGTTCTAATTAATTTTATTTGCTGAACCACCCTTTGAAGGTTGGATGGGGAATATTCACTCTGTCTAGGAGCTAATGAGAAGAGAAGATGTGGGACCGGCTCTTGATTGGCACGCTGCACAAACATACTGTAGGTCGTTCCTGATAGGTTGCTGTTCATTCACGTCTGCCATGGATCTACCGGGTAGCACAGGGGGGATCCTTGATAGTATGTGAGCTGATATATTGAAGGAAATGGCACAAAACGATGATGTGAATAAAAAAATGAGTGTCAGACTCAAAGTGTTTCCTTGTGCGTGTTTTTTCATGTCCCGTTTGTTTGTTATGCATCACCATCTCGCTGTGATTGTCACCCTAAAGGAGGAGGAGAACGACACAAATGGAAATGTTTAACTGTGAGTTTGTGCAGCAGGATATGTTGGACAGATCCTAGAACACTACACATCTGGAGTTTGACTGGATCTCCAGATGAATCACTGGCAGACCAGTGGGAATTAACTGGTATTGTTTTGTATAATTTATACTAACAACACATCTAATGAGTATTGACATGTATGATGTCCATGTGTACTGGTGTGTTGGTAATTTTCTTGGTAATGTTCACAGTCTGAGGTCAAAAACAAGAACACAACACAACACACACAGTCTGAGGTCATTATCCAGAACACACAACATTTCCCTACATTTGTGATGCTGATGTATGATGCAGTACTGTATCACCAGACATCAGAATCTTTTTATTTCTCATGCTGACACACATTTTCACATTAGACAGTACAAAATTACCCCTCTGAAGGTCCCAGTTAGCCCAACGGCCAATAAATATAAGATAAAAAATATTTGAGTATGTAAAATATATACAGTATCTGTACAGCAATGGACCTTTACTGTATTTATATTTATATGCAGAACTCAGGTATCAGGAGGCATGGACTCCTATAACCCTCCCATCCAATTCCCCAAATACAAATGACTTCGGAACGGCCTCCGGTTGTCCTGAGAGAGGCTGTAACCCCAGCAACAATCAAATAACAAAGGTTCCTAATGCACACTACACCCGTTCTTCAAGTGTTTGATTTTTGTTCTGCTCTGTGCTCTCCAGTCTGTGGACCGACCATGAGACCACGCAACCCAGAAAACCGTTAGCTGAAGCGGGTTTCACTAGCCTAGTGTCAAACCAGTGTTTCTGGTCGTGTCATGTGTGTTCTGTTCTGAGCTCTGATTGGTGGAGCTCTAAGATTCCCGTCTAGTTCAGTGTGTTGTTCTTACAATGCCCCAACATTCTGAGCAGCGTTAGCTTCACGCTGACACGGTCAGAGCACCAGTTCAACATGAAGCGATCTGATTGGATGACTTGGTAATATTTACAAAAGGAACACGATGTTTAGTTTTGTGCAGGTGCTCCGGTAGGCGTCGCACAGATGTGTTCAGGGTTTATTAAAGCCCAGAGCGTCTGTCTCGTGATTTTAGCAGTTTGTTCACACGTACAGTATATAGACCAATAAATACAGCATCCATTTATTTTCGAATAGAAAAGGTTCAGCAAAAGTAGGATAATCAGGCCCAAACCTTTTCTTAGAAATCGTGATCTACACAGACTAGTGTGTGTCGGGGCTCATTGGTGTGTGTTGGCCTTGAGGTGTGTGGAATCAATACGCCTCTAGACAACGAGGGAAAATGTCTGATTTAGATGGTGGCTCAGCTGATTAGTCCTATCTGCTTTCATTTCCTATCAAAGTGTCAGGGAGATCAGTCAGTCCCAAATTAAACACCCTTCACTGGTAACTTATTCAAGAGATTCCAATTAGCTGAAAAGTGGTTCTTAGTGATTGTGTTCCCCAAACCCACCCCGTCTTCCTTTACAATACTTAAAAGCAATCCTTAAAGGAGAACGCCCCCTCCCACCACCCATCCTTCTTTATCCAGTGTGTGTGTGTGTGTGTGTGTGTGTGTGTGTGTGTGTGTGTGTGTGTGTGTGTGTGTGTGTGTGTGTGTGTGTGTGTGTGCTGCTGTAAGTGAGCTTTATCAACGGGTATAAATCTTTAATTTTGGAGATCAGCGTTAACGGGCCGAAACAGCCTCAGATCTTGGCTCCACTCTCTGCTTTCATCCCTTTTGGCTTGAGAAATTCCTAAAGGGTAAGGGGGGTATGCAATCGTTTGCTCCCATAAGTACACAAAATTAGCTCCTTATCAGTTGATCTTTGTACATGATCCTTCAGAAATCTTCTGTGTGAGTCCAAGGCTGCTGCCGTTACCAGAGCACTGAATCCCAGCCAGCTCCACAGAGAGCGGCTGGTGGAGGCAGGGGATGGAGGAGGCTCTAATTAAATCACTTTTCAAAGACAATAAGGCCAGACCATCCTCCTTCTCCTAAACCCCTTCCTAACAGGCACTAAGCTTCTGCTATTTTCCACAAAGCTCTGTGCTAGGAAGGATATTAAATGTAATTAATATGTTTCAGCCGTTTCCTCATTTGATCAAAATTCAGCAAAAATGGAGGAAGAAGGCCCAGGTGGGGAGTGGAGCAGCGAACACTGTGGGTTTGCTGTTGTGAAGCCTCCCCTCGTTTGTTAGCTCAGCTCTCCTAATCAATCAAGCACCACAAACATCATTTGAGTTCTATTTTGGCTTCCTTTACCAAATGCTAGAATTGGTTATCCTCCAAGCTATTTCGTAATATCACTGTTGCTCTGTATTTCTATATATTAATGAGTGCAGGGTGTACAATTACGCTGGGCACTGCCTGCTAATGGGGCCTGTGAAAGCCTGAGAGTGACTGAGCTCTCGTTAGCCAGGCTGGCGGCTATTGATTGCGGTAGGCCACTGGGGGCTCCCTACCTGCGGTTGACTTTGTACTTCTGCAGGAGTTGTAAGGGTCTGCTGAACAACAGGGACCACGCACATCTCAAACAAGGTCTATGAAAAGCCTATCAATTAGGCTTTGAAGGTCAAGCAAACTCTCCCCCCACGCTCTCTGTTTCCCCACTCTTGTTTGGTCTGGTGAAGACAGTATCTCCACTGCACTCGCCAAAATACATCTGAAGACTCCATTCAATTAAATATCTCTCAGCTCCAGCTGCTCCCTAAGTGAAAGGTCAGCTAAGTCCAGGAGGCTAAAAGAGAAAGGCTTGGCTTCTTCACAGCCCCTCCCCACAACAAAGCCTTCTCCAAGCAGGCACTCTTGCTCCTAATGATACCCACTGGTCAATCCCTAACTAGCAGTGACAGTTACCCCCAGAAGCACCACTGCAGACCAGAGTCGATCGATCAGGTGTAAAAAATAAAAAAATACATATAATGATAACCTGCAGACATAATGTCAAGCCCTTGCACCGTCCCAATTGGTTGACATTCAGGTAGATTGTGGGGGGAGTGAGCTGGCCAGACATCAAAAGCGAGCTGAAGCCGTCGACTGCCTTGCTCTCTTGCGCCCACTGAGGTGGGTTAAGCCTCTCACATGAACTCTAATTATCCACACTGTGGCCTGGGGGAGTCCCGGGGGACGGCCAAAGAGCCCAGCGACACACACACTCAATAACTATCAACACAAGCATCACCTAATTGAGTCAAATTCTACCTCATTATTTAAGCGTTACTGCAGCCATGTTAAAAGTGAAGCTAATGTGCATGTGTGCAGCCAGGAAACCCACCACGGTCCAATTTGCAGGACATTTTTTTAAAGGAGAAAAAGGCCATTACTGCAAAGTCTTCCAAATCAGAATATACCATTTTATTTGTTTGAATACGCTTAATCTACTGTGCTTTCAAGGGAATAAAGGATGTGCCCAAATTCACTGGCTCCTATTAGTTTAAATACACATTAAAGTCAGTTCTCACACCGAAATGAAAAGTGTTTTGAAGAGTTTTGATCTTTAAGCTCATATGTTTGGGGGCTGAGAATTCCTCCTAAGGGTCCTGTTCTCAGGGTCTCATTCATTCATACGCATTCACTGGGGATTGTTTCAGCTTGAACCAAGAAAACCAAGACTTTAGATCCGTTCATCACTTTGCTACAGGGATTACGGGTCAGAGTTTACATAAAAGATGTTTCGTTCAAGAATGACCCCTGAAGGTTCTCACAATGTTGACAAAAGAGAAAAAGAAATGGGGGGCAGACATCAAAAAACCAACATTTAACTTTTCATTTTGTAAGTTTGATTGAATTTTTACAGGTGGAGACAGCAGAACTCTGAGGAGAAGAGTGAAGAATGAGCTTTACTGTCACATGCATTTTCAATATTGTTCAATCAGACATAGAACAGGAAGTCCTCAACCTAAAGACAGGTGAACCTCAACCTATAAACAGGTAGTTCTCAACCTATGAACACAACTGGTGCCTAGACGTTGGTCATTACTACTCTAATTACTAAAGGTCTATTCCCTAAGACTGACAAAAAAAAAATTAATGGACATTAAAACAACACAGAATAAATAAAATACTGTAGTACAGACGCTTAAGTCATAGTAGTTAGAGACAAAATGCATCAAACAGTTTCAAATAAGTGGAAGCCATTCTCTCCATGGCGAGGAACAACTGATAATGTGATGTGGAATTGAAGGTTAATGACAAATGATCTGGGCCAGGAGCTAAAGTCTCACTTCAGTTTGATAACACCAACTACCAACTAAGACATTATGTAGTCTGCTGTTGGTGTATTTCATTAATGTGTTTCAGTGAACTCCCTGATGTCTGTTCACAACAATCATTTATTTTACTTTTTACACAGATAAATAAAAAATGTAGCCGCACAAGCCAGTGTCTTATTGTGCCGGTCCCAATCCCGGAGGGTTTTGTCAGGAAGGGCATTCTACATAAAACTTTTTCCCAATCAAACATGTGAATCAAACCTATGACTTCCTTACCGGATTGGTCGAGGCCCGGGTTAACAACAACCGCCATCGGCGCTGTTGACCTACAGGGTGCCGGTGGAAATTGAACAATGTTGGTCAAAGAAGGAGAGGAGGAAAGTGTGTTCATAGGAAGAGAGAGAAGACGAACGCCAAGAGTATAGGGCTGAGAGTAGGGACGTTGAATGTTGGAACTATGACAGGAAAAGGTAGAGAGTTGGTTGACATGATGCAGAGAAGGAAGGTAGACATACTGTGTGTCCAGGAGACCAGGTGGAAAGGTAGCAAGGCTAGAAGTTTAGGAGCAGGGTTCAAGTTGTTCTATCATGGTGTAGATGGGAAGAGAAATGGAGTAGGAGTTATCTTGAAGGAGGAGTTTGTTAGGAATGTCCTGGAGGTAAAAAGAGTATCGGATAGAGTGATGAGTCTGAAGCTAGAAATAGAAGGTGTGATGTTCGGTGTTGTTAGTGGGTATGCTCCACAGGTAGGATGTGAGCTGGAGGAGAAGGAGAAATTCTGGTTGGACTTTGATGAAGTGATGCAGAGCATACCTAGAAGTGAGAGAGTTGTCATTGGAGCAGACTTCAATGGACATGTTGGTGCAGGAAACAGAGGTGATGAGGAGGTGATGGGCAGGTTTGGTATCCAGGAGAGGAACACAGAAGGACAGATGGTAGTTGACTTTGCAAAAAGGATGGAAATGGCTGTAGTGAATACTTTCTTCCAGAAGAGGCAGGAACATAGGGTGACCTATAAGAGTGGAGGTAGGAGCACACAGGTAGACTACATCTGGTGTAGACGGTGTAACCTGAAGAAGATCAGTGACTGTAAAGTAGTGGTAGGTGAGAGTGTAGCCAAACAGCATAGGATGGTGGTGTGTAGGATGACTCTGGTGGTGAGGAAGATGAAGAGGACAAAGGCAGAGCAGAAGACGAAATGGTGGAAGCTGAAAAAGGAAGAGTGTTGCATGACTTTTAGGAAGGAGTTAAGACAGGCTCTGGGTGGTCAGGAGGTGCTTCCAGATGACTGGACAACTACAGCTAATGTGATCAGGGAGACAGGTAGGAGAGTACTTGGTGTGTCATCTGGAATGAAAGTAGATAAGGAGACTTGCTGGTGGAATGAGGAGGTACAGGAGTGTATACAGAGAAAGAGGTTAGCTAAGAAGAAGTGGGACACTGAGAGGACTGAGGAGAGTAGACAGGAGTACAGGGAGATGCAGCGTAAGGTGAAGGTA